>NC_085011.1:2500-85000 GCF_963854185.1 Sardina pilchardus | reverse complement strand
CACACATCATTATCTGCCCCTCACACACACACACACACACACACACACATCATTATCTGCCCTTCACACACACACACACATCATTATCTGCCCCTCACACACACACACACACACATCATTATCTGCCCCTCACACACACACACACACACACACACACATCATTATCTGCCCCTCACACACACACACACACACACATCATTATCTGCCCCTCACACACACACACACACACACACACACACACACACATCATTATCTGCCCCTCACACACACACACACACACACATCATTATCTGCCCCTCACACACACACACACACATAATTATCTGCCCCTCACACACACACACACACACACACACACATCATTATCTGCCCAGCGGCTGCATTTTAGCCGTCATTATCTGCCCACCGAAATTCTACGTTAAGCCCAATTCACACCAAAGATTCCTGACGCGACGAGACGGAGTTGCAGCGGTGTGAATTAGAAGTTGCAAGCCGTCGCAGAGCATTAAACATGTTGAGTCGCAGTCGCAATGTTTTAGAACGTCCCTACTTTAGATGTAAACAGCAGGTGGATGTATAGCCTACATTTCGCAAATATGCTTCATGTCTGAATGTCCGCTACCATCAGAAATGCGACGCAAAACCTGTCTGAAAACGGCTAAAGTGTCAGCGTTTGCAACTCTTGTTTGAACTTGGCAACTTATAATGTATTTCATAAATCACTTTTTAAATGTGGGTTTCCAAGGAATTTAGGTGGAACTGTAGTTGGGTTCTTGTTATTTATCTAGACCTTAGCCTACTGTGTCATACATCGTCTTTTTAACTAATACAATGTTTTACACAGCAACCTTTTTGCATTTACATGCAATGGTAATTCCTTCCATGGAATTACATGTTCTAGTTTATATTTCTATATTTCACGGGTCATTTCAGAGAAGCAGGAAGAAGTTCTAGTTCGGTTGTCTTTTTTTAATTCAGGGTTTTTAATTGGTTAGGGTTTTTAATTGGGTTAAGCACACCATGTTACGATTCCGGAATTTCACGTAGCAATCTTGGAAAATTTGGTCGTTTTTATGGAATTTTTCCACAAAAACTACCTAAATTTCGAGGTTAGGGAAGGCTGTTAGCATCTTCTATGTTATCTCAATGGATGACTCTGAAACTCCGAAAGTTTAAATTCTGGAATTCCATATATGCACCTAAGGGTTCACAGATATGTAAAAAAGAAGAAAAAACAATTAAGAGATACTTCTATTATTTTGGTTGTTTTTACATGTGATTATTAGCCTAGAAATCTAGACGCACCCTAGCGGCCAAAAATATTTTTGCCTAGCGGGTTGGTCTAGGGTCGCACCGTTGAGGACCAGCCTGCGCCAGGCTCGAGTTCAGCCTGGCCAATCAGAACGCTCTATCTGTGTACGGAGTCCTTGAGCCCGAAGGCATCACGCAATAAACAAATCAGAAGCAACGAAAGGCGGGTCTTGGCATCTAACTTATCTTTCACACACAACAGCGCCGACTCCGATAATTAGATTTAAAACGTTCTCCTGCTTGCTAGATTTTCTTCACTGTTGATTCGCTGTTTCTCTTTGAGTTTCCAAGTTAACTTTAAGGCTGCTACGTCTATCATTGTCCTATACTTGTTGCAGAGCTGTGTAACATCTATTTGCCTCTGTCTTGGTAAGTTCACACTTGAAAAAGCGACTCTAATCGAAGCTGCCAAGTGTCACGCTTTGAGTGTGACAGACAGTCAAAAAAATGTTCGACGAACGCATCTCACTGTCGCTTGCAATTTTCGGAAACTTGGCAGCCCTGTTGCCGTTTTGCCGACCGGCTACGATTGGTCACAAATGCTGGCCTATTACGTGCAGAGGCAGTTTGAAAGACAACTGTTCATCCCACCCACAGGCTTCAACTCTGTGAATGGTCCGACCCCAGACTATACATTTCTGTGTAGTTTGGCTTGCCAGGCTATGTGATTATAACATTTTACTATTTTTTTCCAGTCTTTGAAAATGTTGAGTGTAATACCACCATACTGCCACAAGGGGTCAGAATTGATTATGTATTCCTATTGCCATGTTCCCAAGCCATGAAGCCTCAGAAAGAGTGCATCTGTCGGGCAAGATCTGTATGTTGGCTGGGTGCTTAAGACTGGAGGTCAGGTAGCAAATATCGAAGCAGCGGTTGCAATTCCGGACTGACTACTTTTGATGTAGACAGTCAGTGAAAGGTTCCTGCCCGACTTTGGGTGTTCGTTTCCCCACACACATCCACTGGAGGGTCCCTTCCTAACTTTGGGTGCTCATTTCCCCCAAGACATCCACTGCAGAGTCCCTAACTGACTTTGGGTGCCTGTTTCCCAGCAGACAGTCATCAGACCTGCCTGGATCAGTGTCAAAAAGTTGGAATTTGAAGTTGAAGTTCCGAAATATCCTCATCCCAACATGTGAAAAACAATCAAAATGTTACCATGGAGCATATATGCCATCTAGTGGTGCAATAAAACATTGCAGTTTGATGAAGTTGAATATTCCAATTTTATTAAAAAATATAAATAACTTCAGAGTTTTCTTCATTGTTAAATCACAGCATAATATTAAGTTTTTTTGCTTCATATGAGAATATATTCAAGTTTTTGTTACTTCCAAAAATGATGCTCCGAAATGTGGAATTATTCCATCATTGCTACTTCCGAGATTATAAATGTATGCTATCTGATCCTAATTAGGGTTAGGGTTTTTAACTGGTTAGGGGTTTTAACTGGTTAGGGTTTTTAACTGGTTAGGGTTTTAACTGGTTAGGGTTTTAACTGGTTAGGGGTTTTAACTGGTTAGGGTTTTTAACTGGTTAGGGTTTTAATTGGGTGTAGCTTCAAGTTTAGGGAGCCCCCGCACGTCAACACCCTAATGTACATGTGTATCTGTGTGTGTGTGTGTGAGCTTATGAATATGTATTTGTGTGTATACTTACGTGTGTGTGTGTGTGTATCCTCAGGAGAAGCAGAGCCAGCAGAAATACAATGTCTCGTGCATCATGGTCCTCCCACAGTACCAGAGACAGGGCTACGGCAGGTTCCTCATCGACTTCAGTGAGTGACTTCACACACACACACACACACACACACACACACACACACACACACACACACACATTCACACTAACACACACAAACACTCATTCACACACATACATACATGCTCACATGCGCACGCGCACACACATACACACGCACACGTACACGTACACACACACTTGAATGTTTGGTGTGTTAGCTGTAAGCTGTTGGTGTGTGTGTGTGTGTGTTAGTGTTAGCTGAAGTGTGCCTATTTTGAGTGGTTAGCACCTCGCCTCCCCTCTTCCTGTTTACTGACATGATGTGTATGTTGAGACCAGTCTCAAGTTCAATGGCTTGTTTTCACACACACACACACACACACAAACAGTACACACACACAAACAGTACACACTACACGTGGTTACTAAGCGGAACTACCCCACACACACACACGCACACACAAATACGGACACACACACATATACACACGGACACACACACACACACACATACACACGGACACACACTCTATTGAGCATTCATTTGTGGGAATATCAGTTATTTCTGTGTTTAAGATGCTCAGATGATGAAGGTGGACTGTGTGTGACCTAAATCATGCGTGCCTGCGTGCTTGTGTGTGTGCTTGTGTGTGTGTGTGTGTGTGTGTGTGTGTGTGTGTGTGTGTGTGTGTGTGTGTGTCCTAGGTTACCTCCTGTCCCGTGTGGAGGGACGCGCGGGGTCTCCTGAGAAGCCTCTGTCGGAGCAGGGGCGTTCCGTCTACAAGGCCTACTGGAGGAGCTCCCTGCTGCGGGCCATACTCAACCACAACCCCCCCACCGTGCCCCCCCCCACCACCACCACCCCCGGGACACTCCAGTCCCCAGACAACCACACGCAGTCCACTGACAAGGCAGACCAATGTGGGGGTAGCCCCGCCCAGTGTGAGGATAGCTCCGCCCAGTGTGAGGATAGCCCCGCCCCGTGTGAGGATGGCTCTGCTCAGTGTGGGGGGGGTGTGGCCAGTTTGGGGCTCTCCATTAAAGCCCTCAGCAGTCTGACTGGCATGTGCCCCCATGACATCACACACACCCTGCAGGAGATGAACATGATCCGGATACAGGATGGACGGTTAGTTAACACTCTCTCTCTCTCACACACACACACACACACACACGCACACCCTGCAGGAGATGAACATGATCCGGATACACGATGGACGGTTAGTTAACACTCTCTCTCTCTCACACACACACACACACACACACACACACACACACACACACACACACGCACACCCTGCAGGAGATGAACATGATCCAGGTACACGATGGACGGTTAGTTAACTCTCTCTCTCACACACACACACACACACACACACGCACACCCTGCAGGAGATGAACGTGATCCAGGTACACGATGGACGGTTAATTAACTCTCTCTCTCTCTCTCTTCGCTCTACCTTCCCTCTCTCTCTGCTTTCTCATGTACATGTACATTTAGTGGCACAGGCGAGAATTAATATTTGCTGGATATTTTGGCTCCTTCTGTTTCTGTGTGTGTGTGTGTGTGTGTGTGTGTGTGAAGGTATGTGATTATCCGGCTCTAACTCCTGTTTCTCTGTGTGTGTGTGTGTGTGTGTGTGTGTGTGTGTGTGTGTGTGTGTGTGTGTGTGTGTGTGTGTGTGTGTGTGTGTGTGTGTGTGTGTGTGTGTGTGTGTGTGTGTGTGTGTGTGTGTGTGTGTGTGAAGGTGTGTGATTATCCGGCGGCGGCAGCTGCTGCAGCAGTATGAGGGCCGTGTGCGTGAGCGGCTGCCGGGTCCTGAAGTGGACGCCTCCTGTCTGCAGTGGAGTCCATCAGCGCCGCTCTACTGGGGCCCGCTGGAACTGCACCGGACTGGACAGGTAACGTCCTCCTGGAGCCGCCATCTGCATTGCCCAAGCCCCGCCCACTGTCACATTAGCCCCGCCTACAGTCACATTAACTCCACCTACAGTCACATTAGCTCCGCCTACTGTCATATTAGCTCCGCCTACAGTCACATTAGCTCCGCCTACTGTCATATTAGCTCCGCCTACAGTCACACTAGCCCCGCCTACAGTCACACTAGCCCCGTCTGCAGTCACACTAGCCCCGCCTACAGTCACATTAGCCCCGCCTACAGTCACATTAGCCCCGCCTACAGCCACATTAGCCCCGCCCACTGTCACATTAGCTCCGCCTACAGTCACATTAGCCCCGCCTACTGTCACATTAGCGCCGCCTACAGTCACATTAGCTATTAACATTAACAAGAGACAGCGGCTGCCTACACTAAGCCTTCAGTCACATTAACTATGTGGTGGTTGTGGTTGTTGTTGTTGTTGTGGTTGTTGTCCTGGGGCCTGTACTAAGAAGGGAGTTCAACCTACCCAGATGTAACCCAGGGTTACTTTGCTAAACCGGGGTTGACAAAACCTGGTTATCTACATTGGCGTTAATCGGTACTACGACGCTGAGAAGTTGATTTTTTGACCTCATCGGAGTTGGTGCGCGTTCACATAAAATGGGCGGGTTGCAGCGCAAGCCACCACTTTTAATGATGACGCGATCACGTTATTAAACAGATAAGGAATGCGCAATGATTATAAAAAGTTGCGAGGAATTAAAACCCACTCTACGACACAAATCAAATACGTCGGCAGCAAACAAGAATTCCCTCGGCCGAGAATGTAGCCTATATCTTTCATAGAGAGTATTCTATATATGCAGAAAGATTTTGGCGGTCTTTAAAAACCCTCGCCTTGCGAAGAGAGACGCTTACAATTTGCGCTCCAATAATCTTCCAGGTAGCCTACGTTGCGCTCCAATAATCTTCCAGGTAGCCTACGTTGCGCTCCAATAATCTTCCAGGTAGCCTACGTTGCGCTCCAATAATCTTCCAGGTAGCCTACGCTGCGCTCCAATAATCTTCCAGGTAGCCTACGCTGCGCTCCAATAATCTAGCCTACGTTGCGCTCCAATAATCTTCCAGGTAGCCTACGTTGCGCTCCAATAATCTTCCAGGTAGCCTACGTTGCGCTCCAATAATCTTCCAGGTAGCCTACGTTGCCATTGTGGGGTGGAACTTCGCCTGTATCCTCGGGTTAACCAAGAACATAACCTGCTCGGAGCAGGTTTGAGATGCAGCGTAAATTGCCATGGCAGCATACCTCGGTTAAAAGTTAAAACCTATCGGCCCCAGCCGTGGCGCGGCTGGCTGGGGCGCCTGCGCCGCGCGCCGGCGACCCGGGTTCGGTTCCTGCCCCGAGGTCCTTTCCGGGTCCCGCCCCGGCTCTCTCGCCCATTCGCTTCCTGTCTCTCTCTACTGTCCTGTCAACATTAAAGGCACAAAAGCCCAAAAAATATACTTTAAAAAAAAAAAAAAAATTAAAACCTATCCACCTTTCGTAGTACGGGTTAACCGGGAAGTTACGCCACACGTGATCAACTTACTCTCGAATTTACCCAGCTAAGCCAGTAACCCCGCTTCGTAGTACAGGCCCCTGGTGGTGGTTGTTGTGGTGGTGGTTGTTGTGGTGGTGGTTGTTGTTGTGGTTGTTGTGGTGGTGGTGGTTGTTGTGGTTGTTGTGGTGGTGGTGGTTGTTGTGGTGGTGGTGGTTGTTGTGGTTGTGTGCAGTTGATGTTAATGTTTTTGAGTGTGTCAGTAGATGAAGGGTAGTTGATGTTAATGTTGTTGTGGTTGTTGTGGTGATTGTTGTGGTGGTGGTTGTTGTTGTTGTTGTGCTTGTTGTGCTTGTTGTTGTGGTGGTTGTTGTGCTTGTTGTTGTGGTGGTTGTTGTTGTTGTGCTTGTTTTTGTGGTGGTTGTGTGCAGTTAATATTAATGTTGTTGTGTCAGCAGATGAAGGCCAGTGGTCCTCGTGCGTTGCCTGCCTTGAGGCGCTACCCGCTCACTAAGTGCCCCGGCACCAACCGACACACTTGGCACACACAGTCCGCCACACACGTCCACTCGCCCCAGTCCTCTTCATCAAGCAGCGAGGAGGAAGAGGAGGACAAGGACTTCCTGAGATCACAGACACACGGTCTGAAGAGAAAGGTACGCTCCCTTAGGAGTCCATGTTTGCTCATTTCAGACTAAAGGCTTGAATCCACTGATCTATAAAGAATACCTGGATAGACTATCTCATTGACGTAGATGCAGGTATTCTTTATAGATCAGTGCTTGAATCTCCATCCATGTCTCACTGAGGCTGACCAGCAAACGTAAAGGTGAGATTGACAGGAAGTCATAAAGGGGATCTGACAGGAAATCTTAAAGGTGACATAGAATGGAAACCATTTTTGTCTTAGTTTTGATGAATTAGGAGAGGAGGTTGAGCATAACTAAAGAGCTGTCATGAACATGAGGCATGGTTGTGCCCTCCTTCTTATGAAAATCTTGAACTTGGAAATAGTCACTAAAAAATTAGAACAAAGCGTACAGATATCGCAAAGCCATTGAAGTTCAATTAGGGTTGCCAAAGAGGGCGCCATTTAGTCAAAAGGACCATTTCAATACCCAGCCTATATAAGGTTTAAATTGGGCTGGTAAAATTGCAATTGAGTTATTTATTATAAATTAAAGTTGAATATACTCTCTTAACATTACAGAACACAGTACAATACTCAATTCATCCAGTCTATGTCCTCTTTAAAGGAGATGTAACAGGACGTCTTAAAGGTGGAAGTGACACAGATTGACTGGGTTTCTACTTCCTGTAGCACGAGGTTGGGCCTAAGAGGAGGCGTGGCCGTCGGAGGAAACGCATCAACAGCAGCGTAACCACGGAGACCATTCTGGAGCGGACGGAGGTCCTGAAGGAGCCGCTGGACTACTCTGTGGACGAGGCGGAGAGCACAGCAGGGTGCAGTGAGGAAGAGGAGGAGAGCAGGAGAACCAAGAGCCACACGTATGTCCGCAGAGGCAGGAAGAAGCAGAGCATCGTCACCGACGGCAACACTCACATACAGATAGATGCTACCCTAAATAGCATCAAAGGTGTGTACGGGTCTAAGGTTTACCTGTCCCTGCTTCACACACCTGACTGAACTCCGTAGTGGCTTAGCTGTTTGTACCTGCTCAGATGTGCTTGGAGTCGGGATGCGTGAAACTCATAAATAAATATATAAATAAATAATCAACTCCTAAATATTGGGTCAGGCCTAGCAACTGATGCTTTGATGTTAAATTCCCATAGGGTTACATAGGGGTGCCAATACAGGTTACATAGGGGTGCCCATATGTACAGTATGACCCCAGGATTTTGGGAAGAACATTTATTAATTTATGATACATTATTCATTCACAAAGGAAACAGGTGTCCTTAAAGGTCGGATATTTCCTCAATTTTTTACTTAAGGCAAGATACATTTCCAAAAGATGATTTTATATTCTGATTTTTAGTCAACTTTAGCATGGGTGCCAACACTTTCAGCCATGACTGTATTTGCTATCAGGGCTCTAGTCTAACTTTTTGCATTGGTTGCGCTGGTGTTCCAAGCAGTTTTTATTTTAGGTGCACCAGCACAAAATGTAGGTGCACTCAAATTTTTCATTGCATCATCTTTAACGCCAAAATGTCACCTTTTAAGAATAAGGGGTGGAAAAACCTTATCTTTATTTGAAACACAATATATAAAGAATATATAGGCCTATATATAATTTATTAAGAATTGGAAATAATTATATATATATATATATATACTGATATTTCTGATATTCATATTCATTACAACTATGCCTCTTTAATTTAGCTGTCTGGTTGAAGCCTCAAATTATTGTAAACAAAGTAGCATAGTTGGCTAGCTTATCATAGTCTACTGGTTGGACTGTTCAGTTTCCCCACGTGTGTTTAACTGTCAAGGTAGGCTACTTTTGAGTCTTTGAGTTGGAAAGTAGTATTGAGGTGATCAGTCAACTTGAATGCAAGAGTTTTAATCACATTTGTACAGCATGCTAATGATGCTAACCAGATTTAATAATCACTTAGCTAGTCGTCTTCTATGCGTCATTGCTTTCGCGATTGAACGTTTTATTTGGATTGAATGTGCATGTCGAGGGGCGGGTGTCCATTGAACGCGCATGAGGGAGAGAGGGAGAGCGAGAGAAAGCGGGCAAAGGAGAGGGGGTTTACTTCTGTACTGTTTGGTAAAGTTGCACACAGACTAGGGATGTCACGAGAACCGATACTTGCGATACCTCTCGATTCCAAAATTAAAAAACACCGGCGATGCCCATTTTTTCGAAGCACCGTAAGCACCGACGCCAGCATAAGCATCGGTGCTGCGACTCTTCCGGAACTGATGGGGGCAATACAGTGTTTCCCACACATAGACTAATTTGAGGCGATGCGCCACAGATTCAGCACCGGCCGCCACATATGGTTTCGTTACTTTTTATTTTATTTATTTATCTATTTTTCAACGCTATTGAAAAACACGCAAAATTCGTTAAGCTGAATTTCCTTTCCCTGCTCTCCCTCTCTGTCACTCACGCGTCTGTCTCTCATGCATGCACACACACACAGTCCCCTCCGTGCACACAGCGTCTGTCTCCATGAAAACCAACCAATCATTCCTGGAAGCGTGGTCGTACTGATGCACCTGACGCTGCCCGGGTGGATAGTTCTTCTTCCACATCGTTTGTAGACTATGCGTGCAACTTTACCAAACAGTAGAAGTAAGCTCACTCTCCTTGGCCCGCTCTCGTGCGTGGTCAATGGACACCCGCCCGCATGCACATTTAATCCAAATAAAACATTCACAATCGTGAACGCAATGACGCACAGAAGACGACTAGCTAAATTGCTGTCTAAAATCCGGTTAGCATCATTAGCAGGCTATGCAGCAGACATTTGATTAAAACTTGCATTCAAGTTGACTGACCATCTCAATACCAATGTTTTTCAACTCCAAGACTTAAAAGGGCCTGTCCCAAGGAGAAAAAGTAGCTTACCTTGAAACTTAAACACATGTGGGGATACTGAACAGTCCAACCAGTAGAGTAGCCTATGATAAGATTAGCCTGCTACTTTGTTTACAATATTTTGAGGCTTCAACCAGACGGCTGAATTTAAGAGGTGGAGTTGTAATATGAATAGTTGGCTATAATCTGCATAAAGTTTGCTGTTATGAAGATCAGAAATTTCAGTATATAGAATGTATGAATAGTTACAGAATGTGTGTGTGTTTCAAATAAAGACTTTGCATCTTGTAAAAAAATCATTCACATTATATGAAAGCAAAGCGATAAAAAGGCGATGCAAGTTGTTGGTTTTTATACAGTAGGCTACAATCCATTAGAAAAGTGATTGAATTAATTATGTGTAAGCCTATGTGATATGCTTGCAATTGGATACTGTATTCTGTTATGCACTGTAGAAATTATATTTCAGTATTCTGCAAATATTTAAAGAAATTCATTAAGTACATGGGATTTTAGAAAATCCTTTTTTTATACGGTAGTATCGAATTTGGCATCGAGAATCGTGTAATTTTGCTGGTATTGGCACCGACTACTGATTTTTTGGTATCGTGACACCCCTAACACAGACTACAATGAAAACTTGTGAAAGAAATGTATGCTTCCACCCAAGCAGTGTCAGGTGCACCAGTGCGACTGAGAGTTTTTTTCAGATGCACTCTAAAAAAATGTGGGTGCACATGCGACCAAAATGGTCGGACTCTGGAGCCCTGGCTATAGTTCTTTCTTGTGTTTGCTTGTCCATCAAACAGCAGGCCCTGTTGGTCTGTATTCTTTTTAGATGTGTGTGATCACGAGTGTGTTGTCTCTGTTGTGTTTACGACTCTTTTTAGATGTGTGTGATCACGAGTGTGTTGTCTCTGTTGTGTTTACGACTCTTTCTGACCATCTCTCCTCTCTCTCCCCCTCTCTCTATCCTCTCTCCCCCTCTCTCTCTCTGTCTCTCCCTATCTCTCTATCCTCTCTCCCCCTCTCTCTGTCTCTCCCTCTCTCCCCTCTGTCTCTCTCCCCTCTCCTCTCTCCCTCTCTCTCTCCTCTCTCCCTCTCTCCCCTCTCTGTCTCTCTCTCTCCCCCTCTCTCTCTCTCCTCTCTCCCTCTCTCCCCTCTCCTCTGTCCACTCCAGGCTTGCCGGGGCGTCGGCCAGGGCGCAGGAAGAAGGGTTGGCCCAAGGGGGTGAAGCGTGGCCCCCCCAAATGGAGGCAGCAGCGTGAGGGGGCCTCAGGCTTCAAGCTCAACCTCTACACCCCCCCCGAAACCCCCCTGCACCCCACCCCGCGCCTGGAGGAGGGGGAAGAGGAGGAAGAGGAGACGAAGATGATCCCCAGAATGGAGCGGACACCCTGCAGGCAAAGTCCCGAGGAGCCGATGGAGGAGGAGGAGAAGAGGAGGAGGAAGGTGAGGAGGAAGAGCTCATTCTCCCAGGACTCCCCGTGCCACACGCCACAACCCCACCAGGAACCAGACGACTCGTCCAGCAAACTCCACAGAACGGAGCACGAGCAGCACGAGCAGCACGAGCAGGAGGAGTGTGAGCGGCCAGAGCAGCAGCCGAGCCCCAGAGCGCTGGAGGATGAAGACGAGGGAGCACAGGCTGTGCGTGAGGAAGAGGAGGAGGATGAAGACGAGGGAGCACAGGCTGTGCGTGAGGAAGAGGAGGAGGATGAAGATGGGGGTCCAGGTGCAGTGGAGGACCATGATGCAGATGACGAGGACGACGGGCACACTGTGCGGAAGACCGAGGAGAAGATTCCAGAGTGTTCTGAGGCCCCGCCCCCTCATCCTGCCGAGCGTGACGAAGAGTGGCGCAGCGCTCCTCTTCCTCCCTCCCCCCAGATGCCCCTTCAGCCTCCCCAGCCAATCAGCTGCATCCTCCAGGACACGCCTCCTCAACCCTCCCAACCAATCAGCTGCATCCTCCAGGACACGCCTCCTCAATCCTCCCAGCCAATCAGCTGCATCCTCCAGGACACGCCTCCTCAACCCTCCCAGCCAATCAGATGCATCCTCCAGGACACGCCTCCTCAATCCTCCCAGCCAATCAGCTGCATCCTCCAGGACACGCCTCCTCAACCCTCCCAGCCAATCAGCTCCATCCTTCAGGACACACCCCCTCAGCCTCCCCAGCCAATCAGCTCCATCCTTCAGGACACGCCTCCTCAACCCTCCCAGCCAATCAGCTGCATCCTTCAGGACACGCCTCCTCAGCCCTCCCAGCCAATCAGCTGCATCCTCCAGGACGCGACGCATGGCGACGGTGAATCTGACCAGCAGGAGGCGTGGGACTCGGATGGGGAGGCCCAGCACACCCCCCCGCCCCAGACGCCGACCCTTAAACCCGACCCCCCCGACCCCCCCCTCTGCCCCGAGCTGGACACGGAGACGGCCGCCGCTGTGCGCTCACTTACCCACGAGGCCGAGCTTGAGCCCGACCCCCGCGACCTTGAGCCCGACCCCCGCGACCTTGAGCCCGACCCCCCGTACTCCGCACTGCTGGAGCTCCGTTACCCCCCCGTGCCCCCTGTTGCCCCACGTGCTCCGGAGAACAGCCCCCTGGCAACACCCCCCGACGACGGCCGTGGCTCCTCCCACAGCAGCCCACTCTCCTCTGCCCCCTCCTCCCACCCCAGCCAATCGGTGCGCTCGGTGAGCAGCCCGTCCCACCCCAGCCAATCGGTGCGCTCGGTGAGCAGCCCGTCCCACCCCAGCCAATCGGTGCGCTCGGTGAGCAGTCCGGCCGTGTCGGTGATTCTGGAGAGCGGCGGCGGGACTTTGGTCCAGATGGGCGTCCAGGAGCAGCACCAGCACCAACCACAGGGGGCGCTACTGTGTGCGACGTCGTCCTCGTCGTTGTCAGGCTCGTTGTCAGGCCCGTCGTCAGGCGCGGCGTTGGAGACCAGAGGCGGCAGCAGCCCGGTGCTGGACGGAGCTTCCGGTTCCGGTTCCGGTTCCGACCCGGCGGGGCCCGTGGCGCTGGACAGCGGCTTCAGTGACCTGGGCAGCATCGAGAGCAGCAGCGAGAACTACGAGAACCCGAGCAGCTACGACTCGTCGCTGTCGCAGGGCAGCTGCTCGTTCGGGAGCGGCGGTGGCGCGGGATTGGTCAGCAGCGGAAGCTGTGCTGTGTCACAGCAGATCGCGGCAGCCAATGGCGTGGTCAACGGGACGGCCATGACTCCTCCCACATGCCTCACGCCGACGCCCTCAAGCTGCGGCAGCAGTGGACGCCAAACCCCACACCCTCACACACACCCTCACACACACGCACACACACACCCACACACACACCACCCTCAGTACCACACCTACAACCTCCAGCAGCACCCACGCCACCACACACACGCGCACCTGCACACACACCCACACACACACACACACACACACCAGCTCCAGGAGCTCCAGCCTGCGCAGCTCCAACGCAAACACTCGCACTCACACCCTCAAACACACACACTCCCACACACACACACACTCCCGCAACAGGCGCTGTCCCACTGCCCTAACCCCCCCGCCCCCCCCAGCAGCCTGGGTCTGTACGAGCGCGTGGGCGGGGGCCAGGTGGTTGCCGGGGGCAACGTGGGTCTCTATGAGCGCGTGGGCGGGGGCCAGGTGGTTGCCGGGGGCAACGTGGGTCTGTACGAGCGCGTGGGCGGGGGTCAGGTGGTTGCCGGGGGCAACATGGGGCACCACCATCACTACGCCCCCCAACCCTCCGCCACCTTCAGCCTGGCCAAGCTGCAGCAGCTCACCAACACTCTGATGGAGCAGCAGCTGCAGCCGTACGCACACACACACACACACAGCCGCGCTCACACACACACACACACACACCCCCACGCCCTGGGCTCGTACCCCACCCCCCCCACCCTCATGCCCCTGCCCTCTCAACCGCACCCCCCCTCCACCCCCACTCCTGCCCCCAGCCCTCAGACGCAGACCACCATGACGCCCCCCCCCCCCATGACCCCTCCCCCAGCTCCCATGATGCACCAGCGGAACACTGCCACGGCCAGCATGGGTCTGCATGCGCGAGCCTCTTCCTCCTCTTCCTCCTCTTCCTCCTCTTCCTCCTCTTCCTCTCAGAGACTGCAGGTCCAGATGTCGTCCTCCGCCAAGAGCCTCCATCATGCGCCGCACACACACACACACACACACCCAGCGCACGCTCATGCACGCTCCCACCCTCTCACACACACACACCCTCACTCACACACACACCACCCCATGTCGCTGCACTCCAAGTCCGCTCACACACACGCGCTGCAGCAGCAGGTGTTCGCTCACTCTGACCACACGCAGGCCGTCGCCATGCCAACCCCTGGCCCCTCCCAGCTGCTGCTGCCGTCCGGCGGCTACGGCGTCAATCACGCCATCAACTCGTACCGCGTCACACCCTCGCCGCTCATCAACGCCGGCTACCATGGCAACCCCGCCTACATCAACCAGGCCGCGGCGGCAGGAGGCGGGCCGCCCCAGTACTCTGTGCAGATGAGCATGATGGGTAATCAGCCGCCGAGCATGATGGGTAATGTGCAGATGAGCATGATGGGTAGTCAGCCGCCACCCATGCAGGCTCCCGCCGCCCACGGCAACATGATGTACGCGCCCGCTGGTCACCATGGTTACATGAACTCGGGCGTGGCCAAACAGACGCTCAACGCACCATACATGAGGAGATAGCCCACTGGTCACCATGGTTACATGAGGAGATAGCCCACTGGTCATGTTACCTGATAGGACATCGGGTGACACTGTGTGTGTGTATAGTGCGCTGTGTGTGTCTGTGTGTCTGTGTGTGTCTGTGTGTGTGTGTGTGTGTGTGTGTGTGTGTATGTGTGCGCTGTGTGTGTGTGTGTGTGTGTATGTGTGTGCGCTGTGTGTGTGTGTGTGTGTGTGTGTGTGTGTGTGTGTGTGTGTACGCGTGTGTGTGCCCGCGTGCTCACATCAGGGCCGTGAGATCTGTTAGGATATGACGTGACGTCTGTTCCCCTCATGTTGTTTTAAGTGTACTCATGTTGTTTTAAGTGTACTCAGAATAATTACCTGTTTGGTTCTGTTCTGTTTGGTTCTGTTCTGTTTGGTTATTTTATTGACTGTTTTCTGAGAATCCAGCACTTAGAAAGAATACAAGAAAATGGTTTTATGGCAGACGTTGAACACGAGGCCTTACCTTACACACTGAGATGACACCTGTCTTCGTGATGATGTCATCACTGGGCGCCAACAAGGAACCATCTTGACAGCGCCACACATGTGATGTGTTTCCTGTGAAGCGCCCTGATGCGTTTCCTGTGATGCGTTTCCTGTGAAGCGCTCTGATGCGTTTCCTGTGTGTCCATATGAGGGCTGATCTGCATGGCCTTCAGACGACGTGTGTATATGCGGAGACCTGCCTTCAAACTCACTAAATTATTGTAAATGTACGTTCTATTTTTGTACCTGTAAAGTCCCGAGTCCAGTTGCATGCTCTCTCCTGTGGGCACGCCAGCCCTTTTCTAGCCAATGGAATGGTCTCGTGGAGGGCAGGAGAAGAATATATTTTTGTTAATTTTAATCCAGTAATATACAAAAAAACCCATTTAATCTGGTTTCTTGTGTTCCAGCTTTGAAGACTTTATTGCTAATGATGTAAAAAATACTTTTTAACAAAATGTTCTTACTTGAGGCAGCTTTCTGTTTTTTATACAAATGCAAAGTAACCAGTCTGAAGTGTTTGCTGGTGTTTAGAACCACACAGTTGATCTGCACACGCACACACACACTTGCTCTCACTCGCACACAAACATACATACACACACACACTGACACACAGACATACACACACACAAGCCAGCAGAAACACAAGCTCTCTGTTCTGGTTTGCGCGTAGAGCTTCCGTTGTGGCTGCTGAAGCAGCCGTATGAGGAGCAGGAGGTTGACCCTTGACCCTTGACCCCTGACCTGGCCTGTCTGTAGTCACTCCAGCCACATGCTGTACATGTGTAGCCCTCATTAAACGATGAACCACTTTCAGACTCAACACCGCCTCTGTCTCCTGTGTGTGTTAGTGAGCGAGAGAACACACACACTCAACACCGCCTCTGTCTCCTGTGTGTGTTAGTGAGAGAAAGAACACACACACACTTTGTGACTGACATAGTATATGTGTATGTGTTTGTGAGAGGTGTGTGTGTGGTAGACCATCGCTGATGATGACAAAAATAAAGCTAAGCTACATGTACACACACACACACACATCTGCAAACGCTGCAGAATCAGTATGTTCACCACTACGCAGAAAACACACACTGGGCTTGTCCATTTGGCATCAATCCGAAACTCTAATCTGTAAACTAAACCTAAACCCTAACCTGCAAACTAAACCTAAACCTAAACCCTAACCTGCAAACTAAACCTAAACTCTCATCTGCAAACTCAAGGGTGTGTACCTGTTTCTCTCTTCACAGGTGTGTTCAAAGCTCCAATCAAGGGTGTCTACCTGTTTCCAAAGATCCTCAAGGCGGAGCAAGATACGTCGTCGTAGTTTATGTCTATGGGCGCAAAACGGGGATCACTTCCTCTGCATAAAGGCTTAGTTCACATTGGCAGTCGAAATCGGATGTCTTGCATATCCGATCAGAACCTGGGCCCTGTAACTCGAAAAATCAAACTTAACTTTACGTTATGCATGGCTTACGAACTCGTAAATCATAACGATCCGGGTGTAACTGAAACTTGTCGCAAGTCACACGGGAGATGCACGCAACTTAAACTGTAACTCGAAAGAGCAACCACTGTAAATGTTGTAGTAACGAGGGAATCAGCGTCCGTTTCCCCCCTGACAACTTGAAAATGCTGTTCGTCCAAGCTGCTCTTACAGCTGAGGAATGGAAGCGCTTACAGCTGCTTAATGAATTAACTGTCACTTAGGTAGAGGGATTTTTTTAGTTATTTTTTTAAAACATTTTATTCTCAAGCTGACGAACACAAAGATACATTCTAGAAAGAAGATTTGGGACGTGAAAACAGAAACCGTAAACAGCTGGGTGAGGAGCACACAAGACGCGACTATAACTGGCAGGAAACGAATGCTCAATTGCTAAAATAACGGAGGCGAAGAGAATGCAAAAGGGCAAGCATGAATGCAATCGACAGTAGCCTTGGTTATCCTAGGTTGTTCAGACACTTACGACAGCGTTACGTGTGGTAAGAAGCAGTCGTAACTTTTGTCTTAAGTTACGTTACACGTAGACTTGCGAATCATTTGAGTTACATGCGTATCTTTTTACGATAGGCTTAAGATATGCGTAAGGTCTAAGAGCAGCTAACGTGTGCTTCGAGTTACAGGGCCCTGATCTTTCTGACTGACTGTTCTCATTGCATATTGCAAGTGATCACATCCGATCACATCCGATCTTGGCGTGCAATGCTCAGATCCGATATAAATTACACACACCTGGATTAATTAGGTAGAGTTGTACACAACCAAGTCATCATGGATGAAAGTGGATTTATTTTTTATATTTTTCAACTTAAATAGTCCCCATAGACAACAAGCAGTAGTAGTGCCAGTAGCTGCAAGTTGCCTTGATTATTACGCCAGATGAGAGTGTAGTTCCATGTCAAATCAGCCTAGAAAAATGCCAGGTTTCATTTTCAGTTGGTCTTATTGCACTTTCTAACTTGAGAGGAGACACGTTTTAAATGGGAAAATGACCAGAAATCTTAGTCACTTTTAAACATGAAGCTAGCAGGCGAGAAGCTAATGGTCTAATCCGATTCAATGATCTATGCTAGGCTGAAGCTAAAAGTTGTATCGCCAGACTCACAGAATGGCTGGATGAACGGGAACAAGGTAAATATCGATTGTTTTGCTCGAGGGAAGGTGGAAAATGAGCGTATTTCCAAAAATGGCGGAATATCCCTTTAACGTTACAGTTTTCCATGTTTCACCATGAAATGATTTTGTTTCGTTGGTAGCCCTGGCGCACGCGCTGAATCAATCAATCAATCACTTCCGTCACTCAGAATTACGTTGCAATTGTTTGTCGCAGTGCAAATGATGAAAGGGGCACTTTGAAATCCTATTCAAGTGGTTCGACTGTTCAGATTGAGTCATATCCGATAGTAAGTGATATTGAAACCACCTCCGTATGTGGTGCGAATCAGCATTGGAAAAATCGCATTTCATGCGGTTTTGTGCCGTTCAGACTACCCAAAATTCAAGCTAGATACAATCCAGATAAGCAAAAAATCGGATTTCGACTGCCAGTGTGAACTAAGCCAAAGAGGCGCGTCATTGCGTGTCAGACGTATTCATGGGTTTCATCGGGTCCCTTTCCACAGGTGTATAAAATCAAGCACTCGATTATCAATGCAATTATCAGTTGCTTGATGTTCCAAAATAATCTTGCTGCTCTTTCAAGCCTTCTACATTTATTAATTCTAATATGGAAAATAACACACACAAAGCATGTACACTTTCAAGGAATTAAATAAAACATCAATGGAATAATTGAAATATGCCACTGCTCTCATTAAGTTACCCCAGCGCCATCTGATCGTCATTAGCACAAATCAGGATTTGGTTCAGCTGGCTGGCTAATGTGTTGTCAAGGTAGAGCGTACATACGTAGCAACCGGCCAACATCAGTAGAATAAACAAGAGGGGCACACCTGATATAAAGTCGATTTTCTCCAGACTGGAATGCTCAAAAATGCTAAAAATGTACCTGAAGTGGTCAGAAGGGGTTGAGGGTCATGAAACCGTGCCCAAAATTCACATTCCTAACTGTAGAGAACCAAGATCTTAGCCTGACTCTCACCAGACCCTTGTAGTTCCGCCATGCTCCACCAGAGGCGTTTCGCTGAGCTCCACACAAGGGTCTGGACGCGAGGGCAATCCAAACCCCTGTGCCAGTGATCAAAAAATGAGCAACCAATCAGGAGCGCCGAAGCGAGTGTTTGATTCAAATAACAATGGCGGCACGCAGCGAGGAGTCTTGTGCTGACATTGATTCTGCTATTTCAACTGTTTTGTCGAATCTATCGAGTATCCATTCTTTAAAAGATTAACAGAGAATAGTTTTGAAGACATTTATTGGTGGCAAGGATGTTTTTACTCTTCTTCCGACCGGGTTTGGCAAGAGCTTGAAGAAGCCTAGCACGTCATTCAAGATAACAGGCAAGTGGTTTATCAAATCACATGCGAGGATGTTTTACAAGGACCTGCCTTCAGAAATACGTCTCCTATCGAGAAGTCCCAGATCCTTGTGTGAAGCAGACAGCGAACTACAGGATCTGGCGAAAGTCAGGTTACCAAGATCTTAGCATATACATGAAATTTTGATCTATGTCCATAGACTTCAATGGAACAGTTGCTGCCTCTGCTCTGCATAAAGGGGGATTTTGACCCCCCCCCTCTTGCGATTCGGGTTCCAGGAAGTGGCTTCTCATGAAGTATCTTGCTCCGCCCTTAATGATCTTTGGTAGAACTCTGGGCTACTGTATCAATCACACCGCAGCAATGCTACAGCGGACTGTACTGCCACCTCGTGGCGGTAAGTTGTAATACAGTTGTAATGCATTTCACGCAGAGCGTGAATCAGGCAACACGTGAGGGAAACGGCCATCACTAAGTAATGCCTACTGTACATTCATTCCACACAGACATATCAAGTGTTTATTGCTTTTCATTTTGATGATTATAACTGACAACTATTGAAAACCCCAAATTCAGTATCTCAGAAAAATAGGATATTAATGTGAAAAGCTTCAATATTGAAGACACCTGGTGCCACACTTTAATCAGCCAATCAACTCAAAACACCTGTAAAAGTCGTTAAATGGTCTCTCAGTCTTGTTCTGTAGGCTACACAATCATGGGGAAGACTGCTGACTTGACAGTTGTCTAAAGGCGTATTCACACCTGCCTTGTTTAGTTCGATTAAAACGAACTCAAGTTCGTTTCTTGCTTGGTTCGGACCTTTTTGACTGGTGTGAATACAATCACTCGAACTCTGGTGCGGACCAAACAAGCGGACCGAGACCCAGCTGAGGAGGTGGTCTCGGAGCGGTTCCTTCGAACCCTGGTGCGGTTCGTTTATGGTGTGAAAGCAGCCCGACCTCGATCCGACCCAGTTGCAGAAATCTACCTTTTTTGGATTTGACGAGCTCCCGTAGTTTTTGCGCATTATGGGAAATGTAGGATAGCTCCATGACAACAGGCGTCAATATTTGGCAACAATAATTTGATTTTGCATCTCCTACCTGTTCCGTCTTCCGTAGGCCTGCTGTTAGCATGTTGGACACACATGAGAGCTTTTCTCAGCTGTTTTGCTGCACGTCTTCGTCGTTGCAAAATTACGTTATTGTTAAACTGTTGCATCAAACGGTCTTGACGCTCAAGCACTTATGCAAAGCTGAAACTGTATAAACTATATTGCTAGGATAATAACGAGTACAGTACGCAAAGTCTCCATAGTATTTACGTGGGCCAACTTTGATTTTGGCTTCCTATTCTTCACCCCACCTACACGTTTACCAGCCAATGGTTGAACGACCTTAGCACATGTGCTTTTGTTTATAAATTCTGGTCCGGTTACAATTAATCACAGTATGAAAGCGAACCGCACTAAAAAAAAAAAAAGAAGAAAAAAAATTGGTCCGGACCAAAGCAAGTGAACTAACGGACCTTCCTGGTGTGAATACACCCTAAAAGATGACCGTTGTCACCTTGAACAAGGAGGGCAAAACTCAAAAGGTCATTGCTAAAGAGGCAGGCTGTTGTTCACAGAGCTGTTAGTGTGTGTGTGTGTGTGTGTGTGTGTGTGTGCGTCCGTGTCTAACCAAATTAATAGAGAGGTAAAGGGAAGGAAAAAGTGTACAAGCAATAGGGATAACCACACCCTGGAGAGGATTGTGAAAAAATGTGGCCTGCAGCTGGAGTAAGTGCTTTAAGAACCACCACGCACAGACACGTGCAGGTTTCAGTTCTTGCACCACCACGCACAGACACGTGCAGGTTTCAGCTCTTGCACCACCACGCACAGACACGTGCAGGTCTCAGCTCTTGCACCACCACGCACAGACATGTGCAGGTTTCAGCTCTTGCACCACCACGCACAGACACATGCAGGTTTCAGCTCTTGCATTCCTTGTCAAGCCACTCTTGAACAAGAGACCGCGTCAGAAGCGTCTCGTCTGGGCTAAAGAGAAAAAATAACTGGACTGCTGCTGAGTGTTCCAAATTTATGTTCTCTGGTGAAAGTCAAGAGAGGAGAGGCACAGAATCCACGTCGTGGCCAGTGTAAAGTTTTGACAGACTGTGATGGCTTGGGGTGCCATGTCATCTGCTGGTGTTGGGGTGCCGTGTCATCTGCTGGTGTTGGGGTGCTGTGTGGTGTTGGGAAATACGGATTTCAATGAAACCCATGAATAGGACTTCCTGCTTTCAATGATGTAAAATTATGATTTTTACATCATTGAAAGCAGGAAGTCCAACATTGAAATCCGTATTTTTCCCATCTCAAGGCAAACTGAGGGAATGATGCATGACCATTGAAAAACATGACTGGTTTTCTAAAGATACAAAGCTTAATGCTAATCGGTGAAGTGTCCCTTTAAGGACCATGGTTGTTTTAAATTGACCAGCAAACTCGCCTGATATTCAACATTGTAAAGAGGAAGATGTGATACGCCACACCCAACTATGCAGAAGAGCTGAGGGCCACGATCAGAGCAACCTGCCATGCCATGCCACCTGGGCTCTCATAACACCTGAGCAGTACCACAGACTGATGGACTCCATGCCACCTGGGCTCTCATAACACCTGAGCAGTGCCACACCTGATGGACTCCATGTAACCTGGGCTCTCATAACACCTGAGCAGTGCCACACCTGATGGACTCCATGCAACCTGGGCTCTCATAACACCTGAGCAGTACCACAGACTGATGGACTCCATGTAACCTGAGCAGTACCACAGACTGATGGACTCCATGCCACCTGGGCTCTCATAACACCTGTGCAGTACCACAGACTGATGGACTCCATGTAACCTGGGCTCTCATAACACCTGAGCAGTACCACAGACTGATGGACTCCATGTAACCTGGGCTCTCATAACACCTGAGCAGTACCACAGACTGATGGACTCCATGCCACCTGAGCTCTCATAACACCTGAGCAGTACCACAGACTGATGGACTCCATGCCACGCCGCATTGCTGCAGTAATTCAGGCAAAAGGAGCCCCACTCATACTTTACATGTTCGTACTTTTCAACATTTTTTTTTGCATTGATCTCCTAGGGTTAGGATAATATTCTAATTTTCTGAGATACTGAATTTGGGATTGTCATTGGTTCCTAGAATCAAAAAATGAAAAGAAAAAACATTCAATCTATATCAGTATGTGTGTGTGTAAAATGAATGTAGTATACAAGTTTCACTTTTTAAATGGAATTACTGACATAAATCAACTGATGATGATATTTTAATGATATGACCAGCACTTGTATATATGAACTAAATTGAGCGTTGATGACTGCTCTGAGGAGGTTTATAATTATCTCTAGAAGTCTCTAGAAGCATGTGTGTGAGTGCGTTTAAAAATGGAACAAGTCTTTAGAAGCATGACAGTTTGTGTGTGCATGCACACTTGTGTGTCCACTTGTAGCAAACAACCCACTTGCTGAAGAACGTGAGAAAACAGCAGATACTGAAGTGTCCAGTGCAGGGTAGGTGTTCTCTTCCTCTTTCTCTCCTCGTCTCTCTCCCCCTCTATTTTCCTTCCTTCATTATATAGCTGTTCTCCCAGCGTGGCCATTGCAGAGTAAGTGTTCACAGGCTTAGGGGCACACCATGCTCGTCTCTGCCTGTCTATCTTTTCTAAATGCAGTGTTTCTCTCATCCCTGCTGAAAAAACAGCAAGAAACCAGCTTAGGCTGGTAGCTGGTTTTAGCTGTTTTTTGCTGGTTTTCTTCCAGCTATTGCTGGTCTTTGCTGGTGTAGCTGGTTAGGCTGGCGTGAGCATCTGAGGAAGCTGGTCGTGCTGGTGTGACCAGCCTGTCGTTTGGGATACAACTGGTTTAAAGGAACACTTCACCGTTTTTTCATATTAAACTACGTTATTCGCTTATTTAAGACGAGTTGATACATACCTCTCACGTTTCAATGCGTGCAATCACTGGCAGTTATCCCTCTTACCTGCTTAGAAATGCACCATGTTTTATTTTGTCTCACCATACTTGATCGTGTGACTACTCGTGTAACTGTATTTTAATAGGGAAAACATGGAGGTGTTTGGTCGCTTCTAACTTCATCTCTGTTTGGATCTTAATGAATGCATTGGGCTAGATAAGTGCTATCAAAGTTGCACCGCGCGCCTGAGCCAGTGAGTGCACGCATTGAAACGTGAGAGGTATTTATCAACTCGTCTTAATTAGGCAAATAACGTAGTTTAATATGAAAAAACAGTGAAGTGTTCCTTTAAGATGGTCATGCTGGTGACCAGCCTGTCAAGCTTGACAAAGATGGTCAAGATGGTTTTCTAGAATGACCAACATAAGCTGGCATGGCCAGTAAAAAACAGCAATTTAGACCAGCAACACCAACTAAAATGACCAGCTGAATTACCGTCATAAGCTGGGTAAACCAGCTGAAGGTATGTTTTCGCGAGAGTTTTGCTGGTCTAGCTGGTTAACCATCATAGGGTGGTCAAATAAGCTGGTCAACCAGCAAACCACCTTTAGCTGGTCAGGCTGTTTTTTTCAGCAGGGATGTTTTCACAAGGGTTTTGCTGGTCTAGCTGGTCAACCATCATGGGGATGGTCAAACAAACCAGCAGACCACCTTCAGCTGGTCAGGCTGTTTTTTTCTGCAGGGAGGTTTGGGTCAAATCGCTTCCCCTGACTTCCAATTGAGTTGCTGAAATGGTACCTGGGACAATTCTGTAAACCAGTGAAAAAACAGCATTGCTAGCAGAGCTGAAACCTTTATCCGGCACACATCTGGCCAACAGTCAGATTCTGTAGGTCCACTACATGCAGATCTAAAGGCTTTCATGCGGATCCGGCCCAAAGGAAATTGTTATCTGGGAAGTATGTTTCAATATGTGTTTGTATGTGTGAGAGTCATAGAGGCTATGACCCTGAGTTTGTTTCAATGTGTGTGTGTGTGTGTGTGTGTGTGTGTGTGTGTGTGTGTGTGTGTTCAGGATGGCTATGGAATGGGGACGAGCGTATGAGACTCCGTCTGTCTCTGAGCTACAGGACTTCCTGTTGGCCAACCGCATCCCAACAGGACACGTCAACCATGTGTGGCCCAACCTCTACATTGGCAATGAGTGAGTGCATAGCAGCTAGGCTAGGGGAAGGAGCGGAGCTATGTGGTGGCCGGGGGGCTTGGGGGGGGCATGGCCACCACTAGTTAAAGCTCGGCCACCTTACTTGTCCCCCCAGCCTTGTTCAGTAAAAGGTAAAACAAAACATAAAAAAGATTGCTGTCGGTTACAACTTAACTATTAGAGCCCATTAGAGCCTATGACAGTGGAGACTGATGTTGCGTTCGACAGCATATGGGACGTGGGACTTATCATGCCTCCAACTAGGAAAAGTGCACTGGAATGCCTGTCAGATGGGACCTCCAACTAGGAAAAGTGCACTGGAATGCCTGTCAGATGGGACCTCCAACCTGCGAAGTCAGGGGAGCTCGACCCACCCCAACCTCACCAAATTAAATCAGATTAATGGCGACGCCCATGGAGTCACTCAGATAAAACTTCAACGCATAGGCTATAAATGTTATTTCTCTACGTGTAGGGTTGTTTTAGGCACTGCAATTTTAACACAACTTGTTTTTTTCAATGAAAATATTATGGCGTGACATGTTGTTATTACTTGTTAGAATTAAAAATTATACCCAGTTACCCTACACAGCGATATACAGCGCTTTTATGGCTCCAGAACAGTTGGTGAAGATGTTTTAGTAAGAAGACCGCTATGTGTCAACCAATGTTACCCAGTGCGTCCATGCTTTTTGTTTACATTCCACTTCAATTACCCGGAACACTTTAAAGTAGGAAGTAGTACACTTCAGGTAGGATAAGTCCCACGTCCCATTGCCCTCAAACGCAGCACAAGAGCCAGTCTCCTCGTCCGACATCAGTGTATGACCTCACAAATGCGCTTCTGAAAGAATGGTCAAAAAGTCTCATGAACACACTCCTAAACCTTGTGGAAAGCCTTCCCAGAAGAGCTGCAGCTGTTGCAGCTGGATTTGGTTCAGCTGGCCGTCTAATGTGTTGTCAAGGCAGAGCATACGTAGCAACCAGCCAACAGCTGGGGCACACCTGATATAAAGTAAATTTTCTCCAGACTGGAATGTTAAAAAATGCTAAAAATGGACCTGAAATGCGATTAAGGTTTCAGGCTTCTCATTAATTTTCTTGGCTCCGCCCTTAACTATCTTTGGTTGATCATCCCAGCAGGAAATGTCCAATGTAATCGCTAATCCACATCTACAACACGCTCAATTTCTCCGCAGTGATGATATACCACTGTGCTCAACATTACCCCCCCTCAGTAAGGTGGCACTTAATTGGCTAACTCGAGATGGAGTGTGTTTGTCTGTGTGTGCATGTATGTGTATGTGTGTGTATGTTTGTGTGTGTGTATGTGCCTGTATGTTTGAGTGTGTGTGTGTGTGTGTGTACACTGTGTGTACCGTACGTGTGTGTATGTGCTTGTGTGTCTGTGTGTGCGTGTTTGTGCACTTTGTGTAAATGTATGAGTGTGTGTGTCAGGGTGGCGGCTCGAGACAAACCGCTGCTGTACCACATGGGCATCACACACATCGTCAACGCAGCCAGCGGGCCCCCGCACGTCAACACTGGCCCCCGTTTCTATAGGGATATGAACATTGACTACTATGGAGTGGAGGCGGACGACTCAATAGATTTCTGCTTGGCGCCGTTCTTCTACTCAACCGCTCGCTTCATCAGAGCTGCACTGGGCAGAGGAGGTGAGTCTCACACACACACACACACACACACACACACAGATACACATCACACACACACAGACACACATCACACACAAAGAGACACAAACACACAGACAGACAGACAGTGATACAGACATACACACACACAGATACACACAAACACACATAACAGATCTGTGATCTGTGCGCGTTCTCGGGGTTTGGGTAACTTTGGCCAATTGTGAAACCTAGAGATGCACAAGACTGCCTATATTGAAAAACGATTACTTCCGCATTTATGAGTGGCAGTGTAATCTAGGGTGGTCATTTTTAGTGTCAAAAAAATCTATGGTCATCAGATATTGTATGGTATGCACCTCCATAGTAGTGACATTTGCATGCGATCTGAAGAAGGCCATAGGCCGAAACGTTACCGCTTTATTAAAGATTTACTCATAACTCAGAGTGTGCGGCATCTCTCTCTCTCCATAAGTTTTATACATAGTTGCCTGCACCTCGATTTTGGTGTGCGTTTGCACCTCTCCTTCCATAACTTGGCACATAACCTGCTCCCGACCAAGTTTTGTTGGCAGCGTAAGACACCATGTTGATACAGCTACGCTAAAACAGATTCACTTTCATATGACCACATACCCTTGCTTTGAGCGCAACATACCTCGGTAAGCCACTAATCGAGCTTCGTAGGACACCCCGCTGGTGATGTGCTTATCCAATTCGTTCATTAGTGTGGTCATTGGCAATCTGGGGCTTTGAAATGACAAGGAAGTAACCTCACAATCCTTATCGGTGTCTAAGATGTGGAAGTTTTACAAGTGTGTAATGTTGTGCAAAAACGGTGAAGCAGACATTGTGTGTAATTTTGTGCTAATCTGTGGAGGTGTTTTGCTCCTTGGAGTAAAATTTAGCAAATTGTGTGGACATTTTTATTTTAATGTGTAAACAATCGTAAAAAACTGTAAGACGATTCGATTCGTATCGATTCATAAAGCTACCATATGATTCACAGACGATGCATTTTAATACAGAACGATTCAGTGCTATTTGATACTATGCGATATGATACAACGCAATACAATGAAATAGGCTCCAATATGCAATATGCTGTAGTTTAATCTCATTTTATTACATACGTGTGTGTGTGTGTTTGTTATATATGTGTGGGTGTGTGTGTTAGGAAAAGTGTTTGTGCACTGCTTGATGGGGGTGTGTGTGTTTGTTATATATGTGTGGGTGTGTGTGTTAGGAAAAGTGTTTGTGCACTACATATGTGTGTGTGTGTTTGTTATATATGTGTGGGTGTGTGTGTTAGGAAAAGTGTTTGTGCACTGCTTGATGGGGGTGTGTTTGTTATATATGTGGGTGTGTGTGTTAGGAAAAGTGTTTGTGCACTGCTTGATGGGGGTGTGTGTGTTTGTTACATACGTGTGTGTGTGTGTTTGTTATATATGTGGGTGTGTGTGTTAGGAAAAGTGTTTGTGCACTGCTTGATGGGGGTGTGTGTGTTTGTTATATATATGTGTGTGTGTGTGTGTGTGTGTGTTATATATGTGTGTGTGTGTGTTAGGAAAAGTGTTTGTGCACTGCTTGATGGGGGTGAGTCGGTCAGCCACCCTGGTGTTGGCGTTCCTGATGATCTGTGAGGATCTGACCCTGAGAGAGGCGGCTCGGACAGTCCGACAGCATCGAGACATCTGCCCCAACGCCGGCTTCCTCAACCAGCTCCGCCACCTGGACATCAGCCTACAGCGCCAGCGGCAACACCAGCAGGATTCCATCCAGCGCCCAAAGTTCCGCTAACCTGCCCTGGGGTCAGAGGTCATCGCCAACACACACAGGACTCACCCCTGCGCTGGAACTGAAAGGGTAGATCCTAAACCCCAACACACACAGGACTCACCCCTGCGCTGGAACTGAAAGGGTAGATCCTAAACCCCAACAGGGTTCCTATGGGGTTATACCCAGAAACAGGGTTTATACCCAGAAAGGGTAGATTCGATGGGTATGTGTGTGTGTGTGTGTGTGTGTGTGGTAGATCCTATGGGTTCTAACCCCAATAGTGCTATTCAAAAGCAGGAGACATTGTGAAATCGGGCTGTTTAAAATACAGTCTAGTCTCAGCACTGTAAGTAGCTCACACTCAGGATTGGGTTTGTGCAATAAAAATAGATAATAGAAGCAAATATTCAGAACAGAGTTTTCAATTTCATATTTCTATACACATGTGATCTATCAATCAGGTGGTCATGTGACCTACTTGATTTACCTGCTTTGAAAGAAACAAACAAACCGCCATTTATGAGGCCCAATTAAATATGTTTCCTTCTTACGTGCCTCAGATTTGTCTTATTGTTTTACAAAATCTGTACAAATTGTTCACCATTGTTTCCCTTTACTGCTACCCAGCTAGCCTAAATTGCTCCATTATAGGTAACCAAACACTGCAGCATCTACACTTCTTCTCAATCTCAGAACAGTCTGACCTCTATCTCAATCCAACTGGCTGACCTTCCCTCCATAATGGACAAGTAGTCTGTTGTGGTCTGTTGGAAACTGACACATTGTGTTCCTGGCATTCCCATGGCAACAGTAGCAGGATGAGTCTCGGGGAGCTGACGGAAGTGCTCTCCCCTCCAAACTGTGATTAACTCATTCACTGCCATTGTGAATTGAAGTGCAAAACACAACACAAATAAGACAACACAACACAAATAAGACAACACAACACAAAGAGAGAAATCACGGCCCCAAAGTGCACAACACAACACAACACAAAAAGAGACAACAACACAAAGAAGAGAAAAAACGGCCTCGAAGTGCACAACACAACGGCAAATCACACAACACAACACAAAAAGAGACAACACAACACAAAAAGAGAAAACACGGCCCCGAAGTGCACAACACAACGGCAAATCACACAACACAACACAAAAGGAGACAACACAACACAAATAAGACAACACAACACAATTAGAGAAACCTCGGCCCCGAAGTGCACAACACAACGGCTGATTGGATAAAAGAACTGGGACACATACGTACAGCCCGCAGAAAATAGCATGCTGGGTCTTCACATCCTTAAGAACCCATAGTAATGGAATATCCACGTTGTGTTTTATTCATAATATGTTTGGTGTATAATCCAACTCATACAAAAGCAACAAGTTTGAAACAAATCATCTGACTGCGAATTGAAATCAGGAAGTAAAACAGCTTGTAACTCTGTCACCGTTCTAGATACCGTCATATACCATATATGGTAATTTTCGTGAGATTCCCCTGGTTACCGTGGTAGCTACCCCACATGTCTTTCTGTGACGAGATATTCGAAACCGGAGGAGATTGGAGAGAGTAAGAGAGCTGTCAATCAGGCTCCCCAGCTTTGAATGACGACAGCACTAGTCAGCCACATGCCTCGTCATTGAAAACCGGATAATGTTGAAGCCAAGGGGTAGACGATTTCAGTGATATGTGACTTTACTTTATAAACCCTAGTAAAGTCCCCGTAACATTCATTAAAAGATTTAAAGAGACATGCAGGCTGAAATAATTTGAAGATTTAATGGTGCATACTGTCAATAACACTCTTATTACACAAGAACCCCTTTGAGTAGAAGCAGAATATTGATGTCAAATGAAAGCTAACATTCTGGAGATTTTATTGATATCCACACTTGCATGACACTGACTGTCATATAATCAAAGAAAAATTATAACTTCACACATTAAGTTTAAGAGCAGTTCTTTTGTCCAATCAGTGACGATTCATGTGGCCCGAGGGTACCTACCTCTTCCGTTTTGGTTAATGTCGTTGTGTTGTCTTTTTTTGTCGTGTTGTCTCTTTTTGTGTTGTGTTGTGTGATTTGCCGTTGTGTTGTGCACTTCGGGGCCGAGGTTTCTCTAATTGTGTTGTGTTGTCTTATTTGTGTTGTGTTGTCTCTTTTTGTGTTGTGTTGTGTGATTTGACGTTGTGTTGTGCACTTCGGGGCTGTGTTTTCTCTTTTTGTGTTGTGTTGTCTCTTTTTGCGTTGTGTTGTGTGATTTGCCATTGTGCTGTGCACTTCGGGGCCGTGTTGTCTCTTTTTGTGTTGTGTTGTCTCTTTTTGTGTTGTGTTGTCTCTTTTCGTGTTGTGTTGTCTTATTTGTGTTGTGTTTTGCACTTCAGGGCCACCGTACCATTGACATCTTTAAACGTCAATTTAGACACATACCTTGACTGCCATAGACGTCAATTGCGTTTTTCAATGGGGAGGGCTCATGGGTGGGCTTGGGAACGATCTGGCAGAGTTTCAGGCTTGTAAACAGACTGTACTAGCGAGCCGAGCTGCTAGATGGCAGCAGTGCCATTTGGATGATTAGTATCTGCCTGTAGAGCCAACATGCAGAGATGCAACATGCAACATGCAAGCTAACATACTAAAGATCGACAACAGTGGATCTGGTTTGCACGTGTTCCAGCAAATAAATATGCTTACCTCTTACATCAAGGATGTAAACAGTATGATTCATTTACATTGAATATTGCTATATAGACTAACAACAACTTTGCTAGTGCTAGCTTGCTAAGTCTACCGTCCTGTTCAGAGTCTAAAGCGACCATCAGAGTCCCTAGCAACCCTGACGAGATAACAGTGCAATCGTGGTTGACCTACTACTGAAACGCTAACGTTAAAAAGTTGATTTTCACAAAAAGATCGTTTTCTCCATTTTTTGGTCAAAAACAGGTGTTAGCTAACCCTAGTAAAACCAACCCATGTTCTACTGACGATTACTAAAGAATGGAAAACAATAGAAACAAACCGTTAGAAGAGAGTCTAATCTTTCATTTGGTACCTTTGGTGATTACATGGTCATAAAGCTCACCATTCGGTGGATCTTGGAAAAACGGTCAAAATGCTGTAAAACGTCTGGCAGTATGGAGCGCTCTGCACTGAAAATGGCTGGCAGCCAATGAGTTAACACTAGAGGCGCCAAGCGCCGGTCATTTGACCGCTGACGCGTATTACTAGAAGGGCCGTGTAGGTTTGACCTAGATATACCTAGAACTACCGGGCTGCGGTCTTTTGACCGCAGTGATTACAAAAAAAAAAATCTTTTCACTCGATTAAATTCCAGGACCCTACGTTCACGACTTTTCAATCATGTTTCATCGCATATGCGCGTTTCAGAATGTTCGAATTTGCCAGCGTGCATGTAGTTGTGTGAATAGAAAAGAATAGAATAGAATATAGGCTACTTTATTGATGCCTTGCTCAAAAGAATTTCAGCCATGAACAGGTCAGGGATCGAACCAGCAACCTCTGGGTATTGGGACTGAAACTCTAACCAGTGGGCTACAGCTCCGTCCCATCACATTGTTCATGTGTGTCTCAATGCTGAATCACGAATTCACATAAACCGCTCACAAAAAGTAAGGAAACTTGACTTTGGCCCATTATATCTCCCCTTTAGTAATACCAACCAGTAAAGTGTTTCATATCATTTTTATCGTTGATTTGTCACCTTTACAATGAGGTATAGCTTGTAAGCATAGGGCAATCATGGGATGAGCAACACAAGCAAACATGTAAGTAGTGCCAACGAAAAATGTGCCAAAATGGCCTGTTATGCTATTGGAATTCACCTTTGTTACTTCAAGCATTGACGATTACACTCTCCCACAGAAATGAGGAAAACAAAACATGTTAGGCATACATTTGTTCCTTTTATACTCCGTGTCAGGGTCCTCAGTAGCGTGTAGAGGATCCATATGCAGCCACAACAGCTTGGCACCTTCTTCTCATGCAGGTCACCAACCTGGCTACATTCTGCTGTGGGGTGACATCTCCCTAACTCGAAAGACAGACCTTGTTATCATTGAAGGCAATCATCATGCAGTTAGATACCGGGATGAGATTCTGGAGCCAGTGGCAGTTCCATATCTCCAGAATATGGGACCAATTGCCATCCTCCAGGATGACAACGCTCGCCCCCATAGAGCTGGGATCATCAGAGAGTACCTCCAGAATTTGGGAGTGGAGAGGATCTAATGGCCTGCCGTGAACACTTGTGGGATCAGCTTGGGCATGCTGTACGTGCCAGAGTCACCAACAAAACCAGGTTGGCTGACTTACAACAGATCCTTATCGAGGAATGGAATGCCATCCCACAGCAGAATGTAGCCAGGTTGGTGACCAGCATGATAAGAAGGTGCCAAGCTGTTGTGGCTGCATATGGATCCTCTAAACGCTACTGAGGACCCTGACACTGAGTATAAAATGAACAAATGTATGCCTAACATGTTTTGTTTACCTCATTTCTGTGGGAGAGTGCAATCGTCAATGCTTGAAGTAACAAAGGTTTATTCCAACAGCATAACAGGCCATTTTGGCACATTTTTCGCTGGCACTACTTACACGTTTGCTTGTGTTGCTCATTCCATGATTGCCCTATGCTTACAAGCTGTACCTCATTGTAAAGGTGACAAATCAACGATAAAAATGATATGAAACACTTTACTGGTTGGTATTACTAAAAGGGAGATATAATGGGCCAAGGTCAAGTTTCCTTACTTTTTGTGAGCAGTTTAGATGTTAGCTTAAAGGGGACATATCATACCTCTTTTTAAACAAGGTTAGAATTGGTCTCTCCCAAATTGAGCCGTTTCTGGGCTGGCCACGCCTCCGGCTGCATGTATTGATTACGCTGCTCGTTTCACAGGTGAAAATGACTAGAACAGAGCCGGCATCCAACCACATATGTTACCCCGCATTCACACTGTCTCCGTCCGTCAACGGATCACGGAGGTTGAATCTGCCGTATGTGTATTTGCATACACGTGATCTGATTGGCTGACGGATCCGTCGCTGCCTGAAAAGTTGAACATTTCTCAACTTTCTTGACGGAGGCAACGGAGCTGAAGCGACGGACGGACCCACAATGCATTTCGAGTCCGCCCCATGCAAAGTGAATGAGATCCGTTGACGGACGGAGACAGTGTGAATGCGGGGTTAGACCCTGGTGCTAGGGTTGGTCTATGCAAATTCCCTTAGCATGACATCAGAATAAGGGAGCCATCCAAATAGACCTCTGAAGTTCGCCTACAAAAAAGCCACCATCTTTGCCCAAATAAGGAGATCCGGTATCTTGAGATTTTTTCTATGGGAAAATAACATGGGTTTTTTCAATTATCGCACCTGTTAAACTCTCGCGGGGATGATGACATTGGAGATGCAGACGTTTTTCGCTACACAGTTTTGTCCACTGACATCTAGTGGATACTGTGATCTTCGGTAGGTGAAGACGGCACAGTTTGATCTTTGCTACCCCAGAGCTAACTTACAATGCAACTTGCCATAGGCAGTTAGCTTCAATTAACTCCCGGATCTCCTTATATGGGCAAAGATGGCAGCTTTGGATCCTTTTTGTAGGCGAACTTCAGAGGTCTATGGCTCACAGCAGCATACTTTCTTGACACCAAAGTCTTTCTACTGATCTACAGAAAATGGATGGATGGTTTTTTTTCGCGCTTGGAGTGTTTATAAGAACAGTAGAGGCCAAATATGAACACAAAGGCCCGCAAAAAGTGAGTTTTGCATGATATGTCCCCTTTAAATTGTAGAAACAATAGGCCTATAGCTTTTTTTCAGCAGACATCGCAAACATAGCCTACACATTCGCAAAATGGAGAATATCTTTTTTATCATCATTTTGAATTAGGCTACTTCTCGTGCCGATGCCTGCTCAGCATAGCTGCTCTCTCTATCTCCCTCCCTCCGAGGTAGCTAGACCTCCCTGTTGAAAAAAACCAGCCTGACCAGCTAAAGGTGGTTTGCTGGTTGACCAGCTTGTCAACCAGCTTATTTGACCACCCTATGATGGTTGACCAGCAAAACTGTCGCGAAAACACACCTTCAGCTGGTTTGCCCAGCTTATGATGGTCATTCAGCTGGTTTTGATTGTCGTACTACCTCATGCTGGTCATTTTAATTGGTCTACGTTGCTGGTTTTACTGGCCATGCCAGCTTATGTTGGTCATTCTAGAAAACCAGCTTGACCAGCTTGACAGGCTGGTTACCAGCATGACCATCTCAAACCAGCTGTATCCCAAATGACAGGCTGGTCACACCAGCACGACCAGCTTCCTCAGATGGTCACGCCAGCATGTCTACCAGCAAAGACCAGCAATAGCTGGAAGAAAACCAGCAAAGACCAGCTAAAACCAACTAAAACCAGCTACCAGCCTAAGCTGGTTTCTTGCTGTTTTTTTCAGCAGGGCTACAAGATGCTTCTCCCTAAATGAATGAACATTTTTTTAGAAAGTAGCCGCGGTAGCCTGTAAAATGCGGTGTTGGGTCGACATTATTCATCCTTCCCCTCCCGCCGGGTCAGGCTCCTAATCACAGAACGCATGCCTCCATTTTAAAATAGCCTATATAAATAACATTTCTAAGTAGCATACAAAATGTAAAAACGAAATATAAAAAATGAAATACTACAAAAAAGTTGAAAGTCAAGTTTGCTTAAGGTTTGTTCAAGAACTCTATCAGAGTTTTTACCTCAAACAACTCAAATCAACACAAATAAATGAATAGATAACTCAAACGTGCTGTATGTCATAATGAAACAACCACAGACTATCAACAACATGGTCTGACACGAATGACCCTGCTGAAAAAAACAGCAAGAACCCAGCTTAGGCTGGTAGCTGGTTTTAGCTGGTTTTAGCTGGCCTTTGCTGGTCTTTGCCCAAAACACAGTTATTATTGCCGGTCTTTGCTGGTGTAGCTGGTTAGGCCACCAGCTAGACATGCTGGCGTGACCATCTGAGGAAGCTGGTCGTGCTGGTGTGACCAGCCTGTCGTTTGGGATACAACTGGTTTAAGATGGTCATGCTGGTGACCAGCCTGTCCAGCTTGACAAAGATGGTCAAGCTGGTTTTCTAGAATAACCAACATAAGCTGGCGTGGCCAGTAAAAACCAGCAATGTAGACCAGCAACACCAACTAAAATGACCAGCTTAAGGTGGTACGACAATCAAAACCAGCTGAATTTACCATCATAAGCTGGGTAAACCAGCTGAAGGTGTGTTTTCGCGAGAGTTTTGCTGGTCTAGCTGGTTAACCATCAAAGGGTGGTCAAATAAGATGGTTAACAAGCTGGTCAACCAGCAAACCACCTTTAGCTGGTCAGGCTGGTTTTTTCAGCAGGGGACACATACCTGCTGAAAAAAACAGCGAGAAACCAGCTTAGGCTGGTAGCTGGTTTTAGCTGGTCTTTGCTGGTTTTCTTCCAGCTCGTTTGGGATACAGCTGGTTTAAGATGGTCATGCTGGCGACCAGCCTGTCAAGCTTGACAAAGATGGTGAAGGTGGTTTTCTAGAATGACCAACATAAGCTGGAGTGGCCAGTAAAAACCAGCAATGTACACCAGCAACACCAACTAAAATGACCAGCTTGAGGTGGTATGACAATCAAAACTAGCTGAATTACCATTGTAAGCTGGGTAAACCAGCTGAAGGTATGTTTTCGCGAGAGTTTTGCTGGTCTAGCTGGTTAATGTGTGTCAGTGGGTTTGAAATAGACTTTAGTACTGAGGGAGCTATGTGTTGAAGTGGATGGTGTTAGAAAGAGTATGGTATCTAAGAAGTTAACGGAATGAGCATCAATTGTGGCTTTCAGTTTAATTGTTGTGTGGTGTGTGTTGAGTGTGTGCACAAAGTCAGAAAATTTATCAAGTGTGTGAGTCCAGGCACCGATGATATCATCCAGGAAGCGATAGAAGAAGAGTGGTTTTAGGGGGCATTTAGCTAAAGCTTCTTGCTCCCACTCGCTCATGAAAATGTTAGTGTATGCAGGGGCAAATCTCTGGCCCATGGCAGTTCCATGGATTTGTAAGTACAGTTTGTTATCAAATTCGAAGTCATTGCATGTTAAACAGATTTCCAGAAGTTGTAATAGAATATTGTCCGGGCGTGTGGGATCTGGAAAGTGATTGAATTTGTGCTGTACTGCTTGTAAACCTGTGACTGTGTCAATGTTGGTGTAGAGGCTTTCGACATCAATGGTAAACAGGTAGGTGTGGTTGGGAACTGCCATGGGCCGAATCTTGTGTATGAAGTCATAAGTGTCCTGTATGTAAGTGGGGTGTTTAGTGGAAAGGGGGTTAAGGAAGTGATCGATAAAAAAGGAAATGTTGTAGGTGGTGGAGTTGCAAATCATGCCTCCGGGGGTTTGTGAATTTTTGGAAGAAGGTAGAAGGCTCGGGGTCTGGGTTGATCTGGTCCGATGAGGAATTCAAATTGTTTTTTTGAGATATAGTTGTTTGTATATAATGTAAGGACCAGATTGCAAATTTTCTCTTGTGCGGGGAGAGTTGAAGGGATTGAGTGATCGGTGAGTAGTGGAGATGGTTGGAGAGCTGCCTGTTGTTGGCTTCTATGAGGTATTGATGGGCATCTAGTATGACAATTTTAGAACCTTTATCGGCTGGTTTTATTATGATATTGGGATTGTGATTGAGTTGAGATATAGCTCTTTTTTCTTCTGGGGAAATGTTGAGATGACTGGAGTCAAATGGGCGGGAAAGATAAGTGGCGAGTGAATGGAGGTCTTGTCTGATCAGTGTGCGTAGTTTGATATCAACCTGGGAGGATGCTGGTTCCCAGGTTGACGGGAGGGTGAAGGGAATTGGGTCACGGTGGGGTGTGTGTTTAAAATGGTCCTGTATCTTAAGTCGTCTGTGGTAGGCATGGACATCCCTTCGCAGTCCCTCCTGGTCCTGGCTGGTGGGTGTTGGGATGAAGGATAGACCTTTTTCTAGAAGGGAACTCTGTGCAGGAGTGAGGATAAGGGACTTGGAAAGGTTGAGGATAAGGGAGTCAGTGTGAAGTGAAGTGTGATCAAGGGTGTGTGAGGGTGTGTCCTGATCTAAGGTCTGGGGCAGGGTAAATTTAGTTGGGAGCACCAAAAGTGAAGGATTTTAGAAGCAATTTCCGGGGGCCAGTGGATGTTATCATTCAAGGTGTAAAATTGCTCTGCTGGGAGTGGTAAGAGGTGTGGAAGATGGGTGGTGATGTATTTGTTGATCTCAGTGAGATTGTATTTGTAATGTGAGTGAATGGAGTGGGAAAAGTGGATGATGGGAAGAAAAATGTTCGTATTGGGGAAAACCTTAGTTGCCAATTTAAACATTCTGTTAAGTTTTTTGTTGGTGGTGGCCTTGGCATTGTGTTCTCTGTTGTTTGTTCCCACCGACAGGACCAACAGCTCAATGGCCTCTTGATAGGGTGGTCAAATAAGATGGTTAAAAAGCTGGCCTACCAGAAAACCACCTTTAGCTGGTCAGGCTGTTTTTTTCAGTAGGGTAATCCTCCTTCCACCATATCCTCTCTACCTACTACAACAGAAACCTGTGAGATGTTTCTCAATTTCTTTATTGACAAAATTGACATCATGAAGTCTCACATCTCACCCTCAACTTCTGATCCTGCTCTGTGCCAGTCTGTTATTAACCGCCTCCGACAGTTCCAACCAGTCTCCTCCTCACAGCTGTCAGATGTGGTCTCTCATATGAAGCCCTCTTCTTGCCACTCTGATATTCTTCCATCTCACCTTTTCAAGGCAGTTTTTGCAGCCATTTGCCCTTTTGTCTTGAGCACCATTAACAGCTCTCTGGCTAATGGAGTGGTACCCTCTGGCTTTAAACGCACTATTGTGCAACCTCTCCTGAAAAAAACTAGCCTTGATCCTATTGATTATAGGCCCATATCTAAATTGCCCTTTCTCTCAAAGATCTTAGAAAAAGTTATTCTGTCTCAGGTCTCTTCCTATTTAAACACCTCTAATATCCTTGACAAGTTTCAATCTGGTTTTAGACCACTTCATAGTACAGAGTCTGCATTACTCAAGGTCCATTATGATTTAATGCTCTCTGTTGACTCTGGTTCCTGTGCCCTTTTGGTCCTATTAGATGTTAGTGTTGCTTTTGACACTATTGACCACAATATCCTTTTAAAACGCCTAGATGTTGAAGTTGGTCTGCAAGGCACTGTATTAAATTAGATCTTTTTCAGTGCATTTAGGTAATGCTTTGTCATCATCTGCTCCCATTAAGTGTGGTGTCCCCCAGGGTTCTATTCTAGGGCCTCTGTTATTTTCTTTATATATTGTAGCGTTTTACAATATGCTGCCCCTGGGGTCCATTTTTAACCGTTACAATATTCGTTACCACTGCTATGCGGATGATACCCAATTTTATATACCAGTGGCACCTGAAAGAATTGGATGGCTAACATTTTTTTTACAGTTTAATGAAATAAAACAGAAGTAATCATTTTTGGACCATCAAACTCTGTCAACACTGTTAGCAAGGCTCTTGGCCCTCTGTCTGTTAACCACCACAGTGTTCCCTGCTGAAAAAACCAGCAAGAAACCAGCTTAGGCTGGTAGCTGGTTTTAGCTGGTTTTAGCTGGTCTTTGCCCAAAACACAGTTCTTATTGCTGGTCTTGCTGGTGTAGCTGGTTAGGCCACCAGCTAGACATGCTGGCGTGACCATCTGAGGAAGCTGGTCGTGCTGGTGTGACCAGCCTGTCGTTTGGGATACAGCTGGTTTAAGATGGTCATGCTGGTGACCAGCCTGTCCAGCTTGACAAAGATGGTCAAGCTGGTTTTCTAGAATGACCAACATAAGCTGGCGTGGCCAGTAAAAACCAGCAATGTAGACCAGCAACACCAACTAAAATGACCAGCTTAAGGTGGTACGACAATCAAAACCAGCTGAATTACCATCATAAGCTGGGTAAACCAGCTGAAGGTGTGTTTTCGCGAGAGTTTTGCTGGTCTAGCTGGTTAACCATCAAAGGGTGGTCAAACAAGCTGGTTAACAAGCTGGTCAACCAGCAAACCACCTTTAGCTGGTCAGGCTGGTTTTTTCAGCAGGGTTGTTAAAAACCTAGGTGTTTTCCTAGACTCTGCTTTGACTTCTGACAAGCAAGTCAACAGCGTGGTCAAAGGGAGTTTTTACCAGCTTCAATTAATAGCTAAACTTAAGTCCTGTCTTTCCTACAGTGATTTAGAAGTCCTTATACATGCCTTCATATCATCTAGACTTGATTACTGCAACTCATTGTATGTAGGTTTAACTTAAGCCTACCTTACATTGACAGACTTTGCAAAGATTTGGAAAAGATTTTTGAAAGACAGTCTCAGACCCTCACATCTCACAAAGACAATTCATTGAGTTTCTAGTCACAGTGTAAAGGATGGCTTACATTGCACGATTTTGGTCGTCGGCGACTAAATTTCCAAAATCGGGCGGAAATCTTGGCAGTTGTACTAGAATCTCGGCGCGCTCCCGTCATCTAAATCGTTTAGTGTAAGGTGCCAATCTTAGCGGTTTTAAGTCCGTCGGAGTCAGTCTTTTTCTAGTTTTGCCGTTACGACAATATCAAACATGTTTTATATTATCAGAAGTCTTTTCAGTCGTGGCTCATGCAAATAGTGACGTGAACATTAAAGACCAATCGTGACCTAGCTCCAACACGAAACAGGAAAGGGCAAAATAGGCAACAGCTGTAGCTTAAATGATTTTGTGTTATTTCATTTCATATAAATTATTAGTCTAATTATTCTACGTGACAGAACAGCTCTATATCTGTTAGGGATGTCACACATGAAACAATGCTGCAGAAACGCGAAAAAATGACTTTGATATGAGTAGGCTATCACGTGAGTTCCTGTTGATGATGACATGTAGCTTAGTGCACGATGGAAATAATTTGAAGGAATCTAGCAGCAGTCTTGTAAATAGTGACCCACAGTCTTTGCAAAATCCTAATCTGAGACTGGCCTGTGACTAGTCTGTGACTAAAAACTCAATGAATTGTCTTAAGATGTGAGAGGGTCTGAGACTGTAGTCTTTCAAAAATCTTTTCCAAATCTTTGCAAAGTCTTTTTCCTTAATTTCTTATTTGTTTTTATTTGTATTTTTTATGTTTCATTCATATTATCACAATGGCCATCTTTTTGTCTACTAATATTGCATTATTATTATTGTTATTATTATTGATGATTATTATTAATATTAATTTAATTGTTATTGTTATTTATTTGTTTTATGTAAAGCACTTTGGTGCAATGCTGTTGCTTTTAAATGTGCTATATAAATAAAATATGACTTGATTTGACAAGCTGCAGGCACATTTACCGTCACAATTTAAATCTTACTGATGCACAACGGGCTGATCCTACAACTATACTGCATGCGCTTGGACAATACTTCAAGCCCACCAAGAACGTCATATACGAGAGCTATGTGTTTGGACGCTGCAAACAGGACGACGGAGAATCGATAGACACTTTTGTCACCAAGCTGAGGGAGAAAATGGCTACGTGTAAGTACGGGCTACTGAAAGATGAGATGATTCGGGATCAAATTGTGCTGGGCATTACAGATGAAAGCACGCGACGCAGGCTGCTAAGAGAAAAGACTTTAACGCTTGTTAGTGCAATTGACATGTGCCACGAGGCTGAACAAACTGATATACGGATGAAAGTTATGGAATGCGCTCCTCAGGCTGAGGCAGTTAATGCTGTTGCCCGGCAACGATTTAGACAGCACAAATCGAAACAGAGCGATTTACCTCAAGCCACAGAGATTGATACATGCAGATATTGTGGCAATGCACATTCAAGGGGCAAACAGCACTGCAAATTGTGTGGAATACAAAATCACTTCGCAAAGATGTGTCCAAAAAGTAAAAAGACTGAGAAGAAGCTGCACTGTTTAGACAACTCAGCAGAGGATTCAGAGACAAGCAATGATGGTGACATACATGCACGAGTCAATTGGTGCGGTGCAAGCGAAAGGGAAGAAATGGTTTGTCACATTGCAAATTAATAATCTGTCACAGCAGTGTCACCTTGTATCGGGTGCCACCTGCAATATGAGCATCAAAGACAAAATGAAATTAGCACCTAACACACTGCTGCAGCCCAGCAATACCAGATTAAAGCTGTATTCTGGTGACCTGTTGAGCTCCATGGGCATCTTTGAAACTGTCAGTCAGATTAATGGGCAGACACACAAACTGGCTTTTGAGGTGGTCAAGACAAATCAAAAGCCTTTATTGTCAGGCACCACTTGCGAACGTCTTGGACTTCATGATTCGAGTAGATGTGCACCCAGTGGAGCACACTCATTAAGTGATATTTTTGTGATAGAAGTGAAAGTTTTTTTTGTTTAAAGCAGCTTTTTTGATTGAAGTAATGTTTTTTTTGTTTGGGCCATAATATGGGTAGGACATTTGTCTTTATTATTCAATAGAAAAAGATGTTGCTTCAAAGAAAAAAAAAAAAATCAATCAAAACCCCAACTTCAATTGAACTAGAAAAAAACTGTTTCAGTCATTGAAAACAAGTTTTGAATGCCAAAACTATTTGAGACCCAAAGAATTGCATTTGAACCCTTTTTTTCTTTGATTGAAAATGTTTTCCTTTTGGAGGAAAAAAAAAAGTTTTGAAGTGTTTTTTCTTTTGATTGAATCATTTTGAGATGAACGTACCGCAGACGGCGGATGCTTTCCCATTGGCAGACATATTTGACTGACAAGGGTCTAAACCAATCACGTCTTTCTGACCAACAAGTCCTGGCAGAGAATTTACGGGGCAAGCCAGGGACTAATCTAAAGAGAGCTGTGGTGGAGTTGTTGGGAAGTACATGAAGCAGTATTCAACTGATTGTTATCTTGTAATAAGCATATTCTGTTAGATATTTAGATTACATAAAGTTTGCTAACAATAGTCAGCGTTGACTAGCGTTAATGTTCGCTGTTGCCGTGTAGCCTATGTTACACCAGAGACACTTGGTTACACCAGAGCCCCTTTAGGGAGAGCCGGTCCACTTCCTATTAACTCCATTGTACCGGATTGTTCCTGCAATCTGTTGAAATTCCGCTAGGGGCGTTGCCGAGCAAGTGATAAATGAATTGTGGTCCATGGGGCTAAGCGGCTAGAACTCGTTTTTTTCACAGTTGACAACTTCATTTCTTAATGTACATTGTCGTAGTAGCTACCTGAGTATGGATTTTCCACTGGAAATGAAATAAAAAGTCACTCATGTCCTTTCTGCTTTTCATAGGATGGGCCGTTTTCCCTGTAACATGCTAGCATTTAGCTCATCGATGCTCGCGACAATCGCGACCGATTACGACCGTCGTGAAGCTGAACCTTCTTTTAGGTCTATGGCCGTAAAGTGGTTCGCTTGTGTCACGTGACATGAAAACTTTGAAAGGGTTTTTAGGAATAACAACACATATAGAAAATTACATTGGTCAGCTAATTGTCAAGTCAAGTTATCCTGCATCGCATGCATTAATGCAATTTCAGGAGAAAAAAATTATATAAAGACAAATGTGGTACTGGGGGGTTCAGCTCCATTGCCACCCATTCATTCATCACTTGCTCGCGATCGCCCTCTAGTTGCAGTACCATGCGGAAGTATTTCGCTAGTGGTCCTTCTCCCCTTATTAGACATTCTCTGGTTACACTGACAATAGTCAAGGTAGACAAGCGGCCGACCTACGTGAATAATGAAGCAACAGCGAACATTAACGCTAGTCAACGCTGAGACGTGATTGGTTTAGACCCTTGTCAGTCAAATGTCTGCCAATGGGAATAGATGTTTGATGCCAGTGTTGCGCTACTATGATGTCACTTAACCTGTCATGTTGCAGAGTGACTCCAGTCAGAGTGGTCTTAAAGTCAGGACATACAAAGGCCTCCATTCATAGCCATAACATGTTTATTGGAACAGTTAATAATACATCACAGCTTTAGGTCCAAACAGTCATTTAGAAGTAAGCTAGCCAAAGAGAACAAAGTGACAAAACCAGCATTTGATCTATATGAGGCAGTAAACATCATGGGATCAATAAAGTATCTATCTATCTCATCTGTGTAATATTACTGTGAGATGTGCCCCTGAGGGAGTATAGAGGGGAAACTGAAAACCTATAAACACAACTAAGTACATTTCTTTCTTGATTTCTTGAGGTCACCAAGTACTGTCACGGACATGCCCCCAGAGTGTAGCATTGTAGCTTACTGGCTGATTATTTTCGTTGTTTCTTTCATAATGACAGTACTCAGAGACCTTGAACATAATGGAGCTCTATGGGAAAACGTGCTGTGTTTCTCCTTTATTCAGTCAACTCAATGGGTGGCATTTGTGGTGAGGAAAGATTCTCAGGGGTCACAGCTGTAAGATTAGTGTGATAAATCTACCGCTTAAGACTTTGCACCTTTGCTTTGCAACTCTGTTTGGCCTTATAGAGGCTAGAAGCTGACACACTGAGGGACTCCCATCTGACGGATTCACATGGGGAAGAGCAGGTGACCAGAAAAGGTGGTGAGATGGTTGTCGTTATCGTACACCCAGGAGTTGGGCCAGAGCTTCACACACACCTCGTCCCCCTCCTCCAGAAGCAGAGACGTTCCATTGGACGCAGACACCCGGTCGCTTGGCTGCCGACTCCATGCTGTCACAACGTGCTCGCCGTTTCTATGGAGACAGACTCCAGTGCCGGTAGACCCGTGACCTTGACCCAAAGCGAAGACGGTGAACAGGTAGACACCCTTGAGTGGAGCTTTGAACACACCTGTGAAGAGAGAAACAGGTACACACCCCTGAGTGGAGCTTTGAACACACCTGTGAAGAGAGAAACAGGTAGACACCCCTGAGTGGAGCTTTGAACACACCTGTGAAGAGACCCTGCTGAAAAAAACCAGCCTGACCAGCTAAAGGTGGTTTGCTGGTTGACCAGCTTGTTAACCAGCTTATTTGACCACCCTTTGAAAGTTAACCAGCTAGACCAGCAAAACTCTCGCGAAAACACACCTTCAGCTGGTTTACCCAGTTTATGATGGTAATTCAGCTGGTTTTGATTGTCATACCACCTTAAGCTGGTCATTTTAGTTGGTGTTGCTGGTCTACATTGCTGGTTTTTACTGGCCACTCCAGCTTATGTTGGTTATTCTAGAAAACCAGCTTGACCATCTTTATCAAGCTTGACAGGCTGGTCACCAGCATGACCATCTTAAACCAGCTGTATCCCAAACGACAGGCTGGTCACACCAGCACTACCAGCTTCCTCAGATGGTCACGCCAGCATGTCTAGCTGGTGGCCTAACCAACTACACCAGCAAAGACCAGCAATAATAACTGTGTTTTGGGCAAAGACCAGCTAAAACCAGCTAAAACCAGCTACCAGCCTAAGCTGGTTTCTTGCTGTTTTTTTCAGCCGGGTCTTAAAAAGGTCTTAAAAGTCATTACATTTGTTGATCAAAAAGACTTTTTTCTTTGCAGCGATGTCAATGCGCCTGACACAGCAACGGGCCTGGCGCACGCGCTCAATCAATCAATCAATCAATCAATCAATCACTTCCGTCGCTCAGAATTACGTTGCAATTGTTTGTCGCAGTGCAAATGATGAAAGGGGCAAGTTGAAATCCTATTCAAGTGGTTCAACTGTTCAGATTGAGTCATATCCGATAGTGAGTGATATGATTTCATGCGGTTTTGTGCAGTTAAGACTACCCAAAATTCAAGCTAGATACAATCCAGATAAGCAAAAAATCTTTACTCTATTTTTAATCTTTATTTTTACTGACCGTGTGAACAAAGCCAGAGATGTTGCTGACACTTGTGTATTGTGCTGTTCTTTACCTTTGAATTTTTTTTTTGTTTTTTTTTTTAAAAACTCTATTTTTTATTTTTCCATTTAAGGAACATTTCAAAGATAAGAAAGTCCGTATCCTTACCAGACACTGAAAAATTAATCCACGCTTTTGTCACTTAAGGTTAGACTATTGTCATTCGCTATATTCCGGCTGCAATAATATCTGTCTAAAACATACAGCTTATACTAAACGCAGCTGCTCGCACATAGGCTGGGTGAACCCTGCCTGAACTTCCAGGGAATTTGAATTTCGCCCGGCAGCTCAGGCTGGAAACCAGCAGATCTATTTCCTCTGTTTAGTGCCAGAACCTTTGGCTCCAATCAGAAACAGCCATACTCTAGTCCGGGCACGGTATTGGCTGGTGACGTGATGATAACGAAACTTAAGCGACGCGAAGTGGAGTAGAAAGAAAGCGCAGCCTCCCCAGACAAATGTTCAATCTTAAAAGATTGAGCTTAGTGTGGTAAAAACCAGTCTAGCTCGCACACACACTAGGACCAACAAATATTAACATATTTCCCCCATCCTAGCATCTCTACACTGGTTACCTGTTAAAAGTCGCATTGACTTCAAAATTCTACTTCCAACATACAAAGCCATAAATGGCAGGGTTCCCGAATATATTAAAGATCTTCTAGTCCCATATAATCCACCTAGACCTTTACGATCATTAAATACTGGACTTGTTGTAATTCCAAGAATTTCAAAAACTACAGTAGGAAGTCTGGAATAGTCTTCCTCCCTCAATTCAATTAGCAGACACCCTCCCTATTTTTAAGTCTAGACTTAAACATACCTTTAGTGTTTCCCATCGTTAGTTATGGTGCAGTGTGGAACTTCAACCACCTCAGGGTCTTATTGGAACGGACTACCTCTGCTGCAGGCTTGTGTGACAGGTGCTCTAGTCATGCGTCCCATGGTGGCTACTGACCACACCTGTGCTGGTGCTGACTACCCTCCACCTATGCCTGACGTATGCTGCTATAGCATAGCGCTGTCATGGACTCTTCATGTGTCATGCCATACAACTCCTCTTCTCCCCTCTCCCACTTTATTTATCTTCCTTTTTCCCTGTACCTCACCTGTGAGGTAAACCATTACCAGTCATCAGCCAACTTTGTGTCTGGCCCTCATCACACCTGAAGTGCCATCCCTATGACTGCCCTAGCATCGCCTGCTGTGGTCCTCTTCCTGGCCCACACGTCCTAGCAACCCATTACTTTCCGAAAATTACTAATCCCTATGGGTAATTTATTCACTACACTGGACTATTTGAACTTTCTAATGCTGCAAATGACCTTACTGTACTGTAATTGACTCTAGGCAGATGGGTTGGGCCCTTGAGTCGTGGATCTGTCCGAGTTTTTCCTCGCCCCTGTTACTCATAGGCTTTCTTTGAATGTTTAACACTCTGTAAAGCGCCATGAGACATGTGTAATGCTTTGATGCTCAAAAAGTGAAATTAAATTGAAATTGAAATTGAATTAATTTCCAGATTTTCCTTTTGTTGTGCCACCCATGCTGGAATAGCTCTACTAGCCTACCTGTGTCAGGGTTGTAGGCCCCACCGATGTTGGTTATAACATGCTGATAGATGAGAGTGATTTCCTCCTCGTCAGGCCCCATGCTCCCAGCATCCCCCAGGTCTCGCAGGGAGGCAGAGAAAGACACCCTCCTCTCCACCTGCTCCTTCTTCAGCTCCTTCAGCATGGCAGCCTGTTCATCCTGCTTCTCCTTCAGCTCCCTAATGATGCCCCTCTGGTCCTCCACAGTCTTCTCACTGGCTCGCAGTCTGGCCTCCAAAGAGATTACAGTCTCCTCGAGAGCTGAGGATACACAGCAACCATTTACTCAATGTATAAGAATGTACTCGTTCTTCTATGCTGTGATCATAACATGACTCATCGTATAAGAATGTACTTGTTCTTCTATGCTGTGATCATTGACTCATTGTATAAGAATGTACTCGTTCCTCTATGCTGTGATCACAACATGCATTCCAACCCTGCACTATACATCATTTAGAGGGCATGAATATGATGTCCTGTCCCCAGCAATGCTTTGAACAAAAGACATAAAATACCAAATATTCATGGTCAGACGCTGCAAGGTGATACACCCCAAGGCTGCATGGTCTCACTCAAGTAGTTATGTGGCTCACCAAGTGACATCATGGTAGAATCGAGTGGTCAGCGTGTCAGAAATCCACAGAAATATGCTCCCTGGACAGAATGGAGAACACAGATAAGACAGGCACAGAGGAGCCAACATTATGTGCGAAACATACTGATTTGACGACACGTGCATTATTTGTGCCATGTCATGCTGCCTTGGCAGAATACCATAGAGACCAGAGCAGTCATCTGCTGCATGGATACCATAGAGACCAGAGCAGTCATTTGCTGCATGGATTTAGATGTTCAATAGTGCCAGATCATCTGCAGAGGGATTTCAGTCTGCAAGGGATACTGTCAGATATCAGATCTGAGTCTTCATATTATCAGATATAAGAGCTGATAAAAGTGTTGCCTTTTTTTTTAAATTCATTTCTGTATTTCTGTCAAGTCTAAACTTGACTCAAATATATGCAAGATCAAGGAAGGTTTCTGAATGGCAACCCTCAAAGTTCTTCACAACAGGTAATTCTAAACCATAATTTTCAAGAAAGTTAAAATGATGATGTATGCACAATACAGGAGGCGTCATTTCTAACTACCAGCACAGCAGAGAAGCAGGCCAGCAAGCCTGACAGCTAACTAGCCAGGTCCCTGAAGATGGAATGTGAATATGTAGAGACCTTCACACTACAAGCAGAAAGCCACATGAAAACACATGACTGTTTTATCTTTGTAGAAAGCCACATAAAAACACATGATTGTTTTATCAATGAATTCCTTTGGAGGTTGTAACTGCATATTCTCAAAGGAGGTTTATAGTTTGTTTACTCAGTATGTCCACAGAAGTGTTCAAAGGCATTCAAAAGCTGCAACTACACATTCAGAGGAGATTCATTAAGTTTGTGGCAACAGTTCTACATCCACTTCGTCTGTGTGTGTGTGTGTGTGTGTGTGTGCGCACATCTAGACTAAAACTAGAGAGGCTTAACAACAGTGGCGTCTAAAGGCTGGCTTACATTGCACGATTTTGGTCTGTTTTAACAGTCGGCGACTACATTTCCAAAATCGGGCGGAAATCTTGGGAGTTGTACTGAAATCGCAGCGCGCTCCCGTCATCTAAATCGTTTAGTGTAAGGTGCCAATCTTAGCGGTTTTAAGTCCGTCGGAGGCAGTCTTTTTCTAGTTTTGCCGTTACGACAATATCAAACATGTTTGATATTATCGGAAGTCTTTTCAGTCGTGGCTCATGCAAATAGTGACGTGAACATTAAAAACCAATAGTAACCTTGCGCGAACATGAAACAGGAAGGGGCAAAATAGGCGACAGCTGTAGCCTTTATGATTATTTGTTATTTCATTTCTTATAATTTATTAGTCGGTTGTTCTACGTGACAGAACAGCTCTATATCTGTTAGTGATGTCACACATCAAACAATGCTGCAGAAACGCGAAAAAATTACTTTGATATGAGTAGGCTATCATGTGATTTCCTGTGAATGATGACGTGTAGCCTATTGCACGATGGAAATAATTTGAAGGAATCTAGCAGCAGTCTTGTAAATAGTGACCCACAGTCTTTGCAAAATCCTAATCTGAGACTGGCCTGTGACTAGACTGTGACTAAAACCTCAATGAATTGTCTTTAGATGTGAGAGGGTCTGAGACTGTAGTTTTTCAAAAATCTTTTCCAAATCTTTGCAAAGTCTGGCAATGTAAGGTAGGCTTTAATATCCTGTTTGCCAATTTCATGCAGTACAACTCTGGTACACCACATTGCAGTGGAGCAGTAGAACTCACCTCTGGTGCAGTAGAACAGTGGAACCTACCTCTGGTGCAGTAGAACAGTGGAATCTACCTCTGTGAGTGTGTCTGTAGCCGGTGGATAGCAGAGCAGTGCATCAGCGTTCCAGAGGGAGGATGCTTTTGTACCGGACCATTAGTCAGCATCTTTCATCTCAGCCGGCATACCCCCACCGCCTCTCTCTCTCACTCACACACACACACACACACACACCCTTCCCATCTCAGCCGGCATACCCCCACCGCCTCTCTCACTCACATACACACACACACACACACACACACACACACACACACACACACACACACACTTCCCATCTCAGCCGGCATACCCCCACCGCCTCTCTCACTCTCTCTCTCACACACACACACACACACACACACACACCTCATCTCCAGCCAGGCCCAGTGGCAATGCTGCACTGCAGAGGAACATATGCTGACTATTGTCTTACCGCTAAAAATTAGTCATGAGTGTGTATAACTCTAACAGTTAGTCACAAGTGTGTATACCTCTAACAATTAGTCACGAGTGTGTATGGCATTTTTCCATCTGTGTATAGATGGCATTTTTATGTGTGTGTATGAATGACATTTTTATAAGTGTGTGTGTGTGTGTGTCTGTGTGTGTGACATTTTTATGTGTGTGTGTGTGTGTGTGTATGGATGGATGCCATTTTTTTGTGGGTTTAGTTTTAGGCGCTGTGCAAATCCGGCTTGATGCTGTCCGAGGTTGGAGAAACAATCCTGGGTGAAGTGGCTCAAACAAACTACCAAACTCGGATATAAGTTTTGTGGAACGCTTTTATAAATGAACGTCAACCATTGCCGCTGACAACTTGCTTCTTGGGGAAGTCTGTGTAAAGTCTTGGCTTGCCCAATACATCCTGGGACATTACCTGCAGAGTCTGGGTTAGGGTTAGGGGTATAGGGATAAAACCTAGTGACAGCACCCCCCTGCCATCTCCCTGCCATGTTTTCATTGGCCAATATCTCCGGCCTCGAAGGTACTAGAGACTCAAGACCAATTTTCCTAGATTCCCAAGGGCCAGACCTTTCATTTGAGACCTCCCACGACTTCCTGATAACCGGAAGTTGGTCAAAAACCGGAAATAAACTTTTAAAAGCCTGTATCTCGAGAACGGAAAGTCGTAGAAACAAAATTTCACCTCTGGTGTGTTCCTTGTGGTCTAATTATGTCTGACGGAGCACATCAGATTGAGTGTAGCACCTTCCGTTCAAGAGTTATAATCAAAAAACAATTTCCCATTGAAACGAATGGGAAAAAATGAAAAATCTGAATTTTCCCCTAAGTATAACCCTAGTGTGGATGCCAAAATCATCACCTGGAGAAAGTGTATAGGAGTACGTTTCAGACAATTTGGAGTCGATTGGGACCACTTTTTTTTTTTTTATTATTGTTTGAGTGGATAGATCTTTGAAAATTACTTACAATTGCACCCCTTCATTTCGCCACTAGGGTTAGGAAGTTAGGGTTTAAAATGTGGTTTGTTGTTTAAAAGGTTAATTAAAAGGTGCGCTGGCCTGCTGTTATTGCCACCCTTAACCCATTAAAAATAAGGAATTAAAAGTGTAACATTTATCTAAAAAGAATGTAAAAGTGTTTAAAAGTGAGGGCAGAGGGACACAGGTAAAAATGGAAGTCACAGGTGATAACCTTTATTTAGTTTAATTTTTCATTTAGACCTGTTGGGGAGAGTGTTTTTAGTTTTAAAATCCACAGTCTCTCTGCCCTCTTCCTTTGTAGGCAAGTCCAGCCTGGGTTCCCTTCCAGACCACAGACCCTCAGGTATGAGATGTCATGTGTTTGGAAGTGTGCGACAAGATAAGTGTTGAGTGCATTTTTGTGTATGTAGTGTAGATGTTGTTTCAAGCGTGTACGTAGGGTATGTCCAGTTTCCCCGATGTACATCATGTGACAGGAGGTGCAAGTGATGGCGTAAACTAGGTTGGGGGTGTCTAAATCCAGCGGGTTGGTGGGTGCAGAACAATGGGTATGGATATTTGTGATAAATAAGTGGGGAGTGAAATGAATGTTTTCCTTGGGGGGTGGGGGTTGAAGGTGACGGGTGAAAGTGGTGCGGATGAGGAGGTCCTTGAGGTTTTTATTGCGTCTGTATGCAGAGATGAGTGCGTGGTGTTGGAAGGTGGGGTGTGATGATTGATAGTCAGTATAATGTTGTTTCAGTGTGTGGTGTAGGTGTTGGATGCCGTGTGAGTAGGTGCTGATGAGGGGCAGGACATGGGAGGGGTTAAGGTTAGGGTTAGGGTTTGGGTTGGGGTCAGGGTGAGGGTTGGGACCAGAGTGAGGGTTGTGGTTAGGAATAGGGTTAGGGTTAAGGGTTAAGGGTTAAGGGTTAGGGTTGGGGTTGGGGTTGGGGTTAGGTTAGGGGAAAATGCTCCAGCTACTGAAAGTAGCCGGAATGCACTGGCACACAAATCTGAGGACAGCCTCGAAGTGGTCAGGTAAGTGTACCTTTTATTTCTCTCTAATATGTGATCTCTGTCACTCTCCTTTTGCAGGTGGCCGAAGGGGCAGATCTCCAAGCGGATCTCAGACAAAGGAGGTGAGTATCTGGGTTTATACTCTAATTCAGTAACCCAGGGAGAGGGTTAAGGTTAGGGAAAGGTATGGGTATGGGTTAAGGTAAGGGTTAAGGTTAGGGTAAGGGTTAGATGTTAATAACCCAAGGGTTGGGGTAAGGGTTAAGTTTAGGGTAAGGGTTAGATGAACTACAGTACAACCCTAGTCCTCAGACATCCCTTGATGCTGGTGACACCGGATATACGGTAAGTATATGTTATTTTATACTAAAGGTTAAAAATGGTTTCCCTGTGTGTATATTAAAATGTTTTTTTCTCTCTTTTATACAGGTGACCATCCTAGATCTCTCCTGCGTCTGCAATCCTGTATGTATCATATATGCAACCCTCTTGCAGGAGAAACCTATTCAGGCCACCTGTATATTCCTGTATGAATTCTCTCTATTTTTCTAAAGCTTATGGTTGAGACCATTCGGATAAATTGTATTCAATTTCTTGATCCAGTGTCTCTCCCTAGCTAGTCTCTGGCCTTCAGACCAATGCGACCCTGCTTCAAGACCCATGATAGACAAATTGTCACTACCATGCAGTCTGAAGTGTTCATAGAGGTGGGTTGCTTTCACAGTATTGTTAATTGAATAGATATGCTGTTTTAGCCTTTCCAATAGGCTATTTTTGGTTTGACCAATATATAACCTATTGCATGTCTTGCATTCAATACAATAAACCAGATTTGCTGTCCTCATCTCCAGACCATCAGAGACAGGTGAACCCAGGTGAGTAGCTCGATTCAAAATAAATTTAACTGTTTTAAAATGTTGACTGTATTTGTCTCTTTTAGATGCTCTGCCCAAAGAAGCATTGACCAAAACATCTTTGAGGTTTTTATTCCTCCGGAAAGCTGAAATAATTTTAAAATCTTGTAGCGGAACACATGAATCCTGCAACCTATGAAAATGAGCCTTCATCTTAGAGTTCAGAGCCTGGGAAGTGGGAGAGAAGACTGACACAAAAGGGACCAGATTTTTCTCTCTGACTGTGCCGTTCTCTCTTTTAGGGTTCAACTCATTTCCACAAAGTCGTTGGGTCTCGACTTTAATGTCCCTAAGGAAGGTTCTGCTGTATCCCCTCAATTTGAGGGCTCGGAACAGGGTCTTGGTCGCCGACTCGACGTCCTCAGGCGCAGTGCATATCCTGTTGAAGCGAATCAACTGGGACTTGACGATACCCCTAAAGGTATGGCGTGGATGGTAACTGGATTTATGCAACAACGCCTGAGTGTCGGTCGGCTTGCAGTAGACCCTGGTTCCAAGTGTCTTCTCCCCATTCCCATTTGCAATAAAATACACCTCCGTGTCCAAGAACTCTATTTTCTCCGGTTGCAGGTTGTATTTCACTGTAATGGAGGTATGATGCTGGTTGAGCACCTCAATGAACTCCAAAAACTCACCCTCAGTATGGCTCCAAAGGCCAAAAATATCATCCAGGTACCGTATATAAAAGGATGGTAATTGGTTGCATTTGGGGAAGACAGTTCGCTCCCAGTCCGCCATATAAATATTAGCGTAGGCGGGAGCAAACTTCTTCCCCATTGCCGTACCGTGTACCTGGAGGTAGATCTTTGAGTCAAACTCAAAGTCGTTTTTCGTCAGGCTGAGTTCAAGCAGCTCAAGGAGGGCCTCATCTGGTCTCGAGTGGTCAGGAAACCTCTGTAGGACATCTCTAACTGCCTTGAGACCCAACTGAGTTTCGATGTTTGTATACAGAGAATCAATATCCACAGAGAAGAGCATGGCATCAGGTTGTACAACCAGTTCTTTTATTTTTGAGATAAACTCGTAGGTGTCTTTAACGTAGCTCTCATGCTTCTGTGACAAGGGGTTAAGAAAGTGGTCTATAAAATCTGCTATTCTATAGGATTCACTGCCGCAATCGGAGATGATCGGTCTGCCAGGTGGAACTTGGTGAGGTACCGTCCACGTCGCTGGATCCTTATGGATCTTTGGTAGGAGATAGAACTTCCTAGGGCGTGGAGGGTCCTCTCCATACAGAAAATATTTCTGTTTGGCTGTGATCATCTTGTCTGCATACAGGCGATCCAAAATCTCTCGGATTCTCTTCTGGGATTCCAGCTGTAGAGAACCATTCAGAGGTAAGTAATGTTGTGTATTCTGTAATTGCCTGTATGCTTCCACCAGATATTGGCTTCTATCCATTATCACTATCTTAGATCCCTTGTCTGCGGGTTTAATTACAATATCCTGATTTGATGTTAGCTCTTTTAATGCCTCTCTTTCTGCTGTGGATATATTTTTCTCTCTCTCACTTTGAAAGCAAGCTCTCTCCAGTATGTGTCTATCTTTCCTGATGAGTGTTTTGATGGGTTCAGAAACTGATTCCCATTCAGGCTCCCAAGTTGATGGTTTTATAAACGGTTCCTGGTTAAAGTCTCCTAGGGTTAGGGTTAGGGTTAGGGGTAGGGGTAGGGGTAGGGTTAGGGGTAGGGTTAGGGGTAGGGTTAGGGGAAAATAATTTATGCCCGGCTGCTGCAAAGGTACCCCCAGCGGGCGAGCGGGTTGGGGTCAGGGTTAAGGTTAGGGTCAGGGTTAAGGTTAGGGTCAGGGTTAAGGTAAGGGTTAGGTAAGGTGTTCGCCTCGAGGAGCACCCCTAGGGTTAGGGGTTAGGGTTAGGGTTAGGGTTAGGGGTTAGGGTTAGGGTTAGGGTTAGGGTTAGGGTTAGGAAGTTAGGGTTAAAAATTTAGTTTGGTGTTTAAAAGGTTAATTAAAAGGTGCACTGGCCTGCTGTTATTGCCACCCTTATCCCATTAAAACCAAGGAAGGAAAAGTTGGAAATGTATCTAAAAATAGTGTAAAAGATGTTTAAAAGTGAGGGCAGAAAGGACACAGGTAAAAGTGGAAAACACAGGTGATAAGCTTTATTTTTTATTTAATTTAATTTTTCATTTAGACCTGTTGGGGAGAGTGTTTTTAGTTTTAAAATCCACAGTCTCTCTGCCCTCTTCCTTTGTAGGCAAGTCCAGCCTGGGTTCCCTTCCAGACCACAGACCCTCAGGTATGAGATGTCGTGTGTTTGGAAGTGTGCGACAAGGTAAGTGTTGAGTGCATTTTTGTGTATGTAGTGTAGATGTTGTTTCAAGCGTGTACGTAGGGTATGTCCAGTTTCCCCGATGTACATCATGTGACAGGAGGTGCAAGTGATGGCGTAAACTAGGTTGGGGGTGTCTAAATCCAGCGGGTTGGTGGGTGCAGAGCAATGGGTATGGATATTTGTGATAAATAAGTGGGGAGTGAAATGAATGTTTTCCTTGGGGGGTGGGGGTTGAAGGTGCCGGGTGAAAGTGGTGCGGATGAGGAGGTCCTTGAGGTTTTTATTGCGTCTGTATGCAGAGATGAGTGCGTGGTGTTGGAAGGTGGGGTGTGATGATTGATAGTCAGTATAATGTTGTTTCAGTGTGTGGTGTAAGTGTTGGATGCCGTGTGAGTAGGTGCTGATGAGGGGCAGGAGATGGGAGGGGTTAAGGTTAGGGTTAGGGTTTGGGTTGGGGTCAGGGTGAGGGTTGGGACCAGAGTGAGGGTTGTGTTTAGGAATAGGGTGAGGGTTAAGGTTAGGGCTAGTGTTTGGGTTGGGGTTGGGATTAGGGAGCAGGTTGGGATCAGGGTTAAGGTTAGGAGTAGGGTTAGGGTTAGGGTTAGGGTTAGGGTTAGGGTTAGGGTCAGGGTCAGGGTCAGGGTCAGGGTTAGGTTTTGGGCAAAGTACAACGGTCCTCCCCAATACAAGGTTTCCCAAGCAAGGTTAATAGAGGAACCGAGGAAAAATGCACGGGCCGGCGCATGTTAAACGTTGTCACCAGACTGTTTGAGTTATTCCCTTTTTAGGTACCTTTGTGAGTTTAAGAAGGAAGAAAAGGTTAGAGGGAGAGACCTAAACTTCAATGGGTGTAAAATTAGTACGAGGTTAAGTTTAGGACTAAGTTAAGGTGTAGGATCCGTTTTGAGTAGGCTGGGGTTACCATTTGGGGCCTGTATTTAGGCTAAGTTGTAGTAGCCAGGGCCTGGTAGAGTGTTATTGTCCGGAAGCGTAGGTTATGGTAACATCAGAGAACTTAAGGTCTGGCCAAGACCGTCTGACATAAAGTGTGAGTCAGATTAGTATGTTCCCCTCAGATCCGATAAGACACACCGGTGCTAGCAGAGAGACCCTCTTCGTGGCAGCCAAGCTGTCCACGGCAGCCAGTGAGACCAGACTCTGAGTGTGGATGGGTTGTCTGAAGCCTGGTTAGGCTTGACTAAGGTTAAGCTTTAGGTGAGAGAAACCAGCACAGTCTAGATCAGGAGAGCAAACCAGTGGCTGTAGAGAAAACCTCTTCGTGGCAGCCAAGCTGTCCACGGCATACCAGTGAGCTCAGATCCGACTCTGAGCTTGGGCGGGTTTCACGTGGGGTCCGGTTATGTCAAACTGGGGTCAAGTTAAGGGCCTAGGCTCCGGTTTATGTGTAATATTATCGTAACCGCTTAAGGTTGAGGAAACCTGGGGTTAAATTTGGGGCTTGAGTTTAGGTTTAGGGGTAGTATAGGAGGATAAAATAGGAGGTAACATCAGAGAACGTAGGTCCCGGTTACATCAGAGAAAGTAAGGCCTGGCGAAATCCGACTGGGGTTAAGTTTAGGGCCTAGGCTTAGGTGTAGGTGTAACATTATTGAAACCGCTTTGTGTTAGAGACAACTGAGGTTATGTTTAGGGCCTGGGTTTAGGATCAGGTGTACCATTGAGTTCCCAATGTGAGGATGTAGTCGAGAACGTAAGTTATGGCTACATCCGAGGGTGTGGGGTCTGAGTAGGGTCGACTAGGGTTAAGTTTTAGGGCCTAGGTTTTAGGTTCAGGTGTAATATTATTATTATTCAGACTGTTTTGTGTTAAAGACGACTGGGGTGATGTTTAGGGTTTGGGTTCAGGTTTTACGTGTAATATTAAGGTCCTGATATGAGGTTACATCAGAGAACATAGGTCTCGGTTGTATCAGAGAAGGTGAGGTCCGGCGAGATCCGACTGGGGTTAAGTTTAGGGCCTAGACATAGGTTCAGGTGTAACATTATTGAAGGCGCTTTGCATTAAGGACGACTGAGGTTATGTTTAGGGCCTGGGTTTAGGTTCAGGTGTGGCATTGAGGTCCTAACATGAGGATGAAATCGAGAAGGTAGGTTACAGTTACATCCAAGAGCGTGGGGTCAAATTAGGTCCGACTGGGGTTAAGTTTAGGGCCTAAGCTTAGGTTTAGGTGTACTCCTGTCGCAACCGCTTCATGTTAAGGGCAAATGGAGGTACGGCTGGGGTCTGAGTTTAGGGTTAGGTGTAGTATTGAGGCAGGGGGAGGTAGGGAGTAGGGTTAAGTTCAGGGTTAGTGTTGGAAAAACTGGTATGGAAAAGGGCAAAGGAGGAAGAGTGAGGAGAGGAGGAGCAAGCCTGTCTGGGCGAGACATCCCCTAAGCCTGTCTGGGCTTATTTCTCACACACCCCCTCCTCGCTCCCCACCCAGAGCTGAGTGACGAGGGGGGGTGTGTGTTGGATAAAATGGTATGTCAGAGGTGTAAAAATATTCCGTTCCGGTTAGGTCCGACTGGGGTTAAGTTTAGGGCCTAGGTTTAGGGTTAGTGTTGGAAAAACTGGTATGGAAAAGGGGCAAAGGAGGAAGAGTGAGGAGAGGAGGAGCAAGTCTGTCTGGGCGAGACATCCCCTAAGCCTGTCTGGGCTTATTTCTCACACACCCCCTCCTCGCTCCCCACCCAGAGCTGAGTGACGAGGGGGGGTGTGTGTTGGATAAAATGGTATGTCAGAGGTGTAAAAATATTCCGTTCCGGTTAGGTCCGACTGGGGTTAAGTTTAGGGCCTAGGTTTAGGTTCAGGTGTAGTATTATTGAATTCGCTTTGTATTAAGGTCGACTGAGGTTATGTTTAGGGCCTGAGTTAAGGTTCAGGTATAGTATTGGAAAGGATTTATTGGGGGAGGTCCGGTGTCTTGGGTACTTGTGGTAGTGTGTTTGGTGTGGTGGATTTTTCTAGGGTTAAGTTTAGGGTTAGGGTTAGGTTTAGGGCCTAGGTTGAGGTTCAGGTGCAGTATCACTGCGTCTGCTTTTGTATTGAGAACTTAGGTTATGTGTAGGGTCTAGGTAGTATCCTAGGTCCTAATGTGGAGTTCTAACATAGAAAATGGGTTATGGTTATGTTAGAGAACTTAAGTGTTGTTGAGAGTGCTTATTCGTAACCCAAGGTGTGGGTTTGTTATACAGAGCCCTATTTCCACAGAATCACAGGCGAGAGCCTTCCGAACTGTAGAAAGAAATTTAGGACACATCATCAGTAGTGTACCTCAGGATCACCGGGTGTTTCAGGCCTTTAATCACTAGACACCCTCCTCTGAGGCGGCTCCGCCATGGGTTGATCAAACCCTGGCGTGTGTCCCATGTCCAATTGAGCTAAACTAGTACTCCCAAGGGGAGTAAGAAGCATGAGCCTAGGTTTGAAGCACAGTTGAGAGTTTGGAGTTGAAAGGATGGTCAGCGCTCGCCGTTTTAATTATGTATCTGATCATTTTATTAAAGTCCAATGGTTTGTTATTGTTGTTGTTAGAGGGGCTGTTGTTATTAAGTAGAATTGGGGTTTTGTCTCGGGTTTGGAGTTTTGAGAGTTAAGATCGAGTCTAATTCCTGAGAAAAGCTAGTAGTTAAATAATTGAAGGGGAAAAGAGTGAAGGGTGGGTGTTTATGTACGGTCAAGGTCGTTGGGTGCGAGGTGAGGTACTCTTGGAGCTATCTTAACAGTTCAGAAATAATTGGTAAGAGAATTGGGCTAAGAAGGGTCTTAAGGAGGTAAGAGGGTCAGAAATTGTGCGAAAAGGGGGGCCGGGATGTGTATCTAGAAACCAACCACAGTTGCGGATGGTAGATTTTATCTGAAGTATAGTAGGCCTAAGGAATTCTAAAAAGGTAGGGATATTTTTCGGGGCCAATCGCGGTGGCAGGATTAAGGTTGAGAGGGCAATATCTAAAACGTCAGACTGCTAACTGAGTCTAACAGTAAGGATTTTAAGGGTTAAAAGTATTAGGTTGAGAGCTAAGGTTGTAAGACTAAGGATTGTTTTAAGACTAATGTCTAAGCCGAGACGATTGTTAAACATTGCAGTAGTGTTTTAGTCTTCGTGTAGTGTCAAATGTTTGTGGTGCGTGAGCGGCGCTAATCGCCAAATAGAAGATTCGGCTCCATTTAAGGTCTGTTTCGCCTCAGACCACCTTCCTGTAGTGCACAGTCCAAGGGACACAGGAGGCTGGTGACCTACCTATCCTAGACAAGACAGAGACTGGGCCCCGGCTAGGATCTGAAGGATCGGAAACGTCTTGGGGCAACCCGTCGACCCCCTAAGGGAGTCGTGGATACGGTGAGCGAGAGGGAAACGGAAGACAGAGCCAGCCACGTTAAAACGGTGCCTCCCCGTCGACCACAAGACCCTCAACACCATGCCCAAGTCAGCTGGATCTAGGCAGACCCAGGGGACGGAGACAAGTGTCCCTATCCCCCTGCCGACTTACGCCATCACCGCACAGGGACCTCTGTTGCCACCAAAAGCCAGTGGTTTACCAGTCCCCGGGTAAGGCGTTACCTAAGATAAGGGGGCCTACTCAGGACAAGCCCGAGCGAAGTCATGAGAGCGCCCAGTGGACGGAGCCAGCCGCGATGAATCGCTGCCTCCCCGACCAACAAGGACCCCACAACCCTGCCCAAACCGATGAGAGGACCCGGGACGGTTTACAGAGCCCGGAAGACCACCGATAGACCCCTCAGGGAAAACGGAGGGGCGGCACTCAGACGTCTCTATGGGTCCCCTACCAGTTTCCCTGCATCTGGGGCCTACTCCATCTCGCCCCCGGGAGGGGGGAGGTCAGAGTGAGGACAACAAGATCGACAGCGAACGGAGGTGACCACGGGAGTCCCGTGGTACCAACGCCCATACTGAAGACCCAGTGGCCTTGCCCAAGGAGGCCGGGACGAGACCGGAGAAGTCGTGGAAACCCAGGTCCTCCCGAAACTCCACTTAAGGAGCCCGGGGTGACGCAGGAGAGACCACCACCCCCGAGAAACGTCCCGCCGACTTACGGGGCCTACTCCGTCAACCTCTCGTGGGAGGGAGAGCGGAGCGAGACCGAGGGAACAAGTAGCGAACGGAAGTAGACGACCGGGACGAGCCCTCGTCGCCACCCCGTAGGCCACAGGACCCAGCGGTCTTGCCCAAGAAGGTAGGAGGAAAACGGAAGAGTCGTGGAAACCCAGGTCCTCCCAGATACTCCACTTAAGGAGCCCGGGGTGACGCAGGAGAGACCACCGACCCTCCGTAGAATCCCCCCGCCTACTTCGTTAGGGGCCTACTCCGTCCATCTCCCGAAGGACAGAGCGAGATCGAGGAGATCAGCGGCGGCGGAGGAAACGAGGGGGTCCAAACCCCAACGCCCCTACCGACGACCAGAAGACCCCAAGACCGTGCCCAAACCAAGGAGCAGTCCCGGGGGGTGCGGCTGTGGGCCGCACTCCCCCAAGGACCCCCCTCGGCTTAAACGCCTAAGCTAGCTATCACCCCCAGCAATAGCGGGTAGCGTAGCGCCAGTATAGGCGTCACCTCTTCGATGGCGTACCGCCTTCAGCACACACTGACCACGCTCCCAGCCTTCTACTACCGCTGGCTCCTATGCTATGAGCTAAAACCTGAGAGGTTTTTGTGCAGGGGTTAGAGATTAACAGGGCAACGAAACCTGGTTTGAAACACTCCCCATGTAGGAAGAGATCTCACCTGAGAATTCGTCTCCAAACTCCAACACTAATCTGTTAAAACTCACCTATACTAGACCGATTGTGGTAGGAATCACGAAAACGGTTATTTTTTGAAATAATTCAAAAAAATCCCAAACCTATCCAGTTTTATAGAGGGGATCGAGACCTTTAAAACGTAACAATCCGTGAGTCTCTAGCATCTACGGTCGCGGAGATATAAACGATTTTGTGTTGAAACCGGTTACTTTCACTTTTAAAGCTCAATTCTGATTCGTTGAGTACATAATTGCTTATATCTCGAGAACTGTAATAGGTATCGCTCTCAAATTTGGTGTCAATAATCTAGTCAAGGTCTAGGACGTGTGTGATGTATCAATTAATTTGAGGGTGCCCCCTAGTGGTGGCTTCCTATTATTATGATTCGTTGAGCACATAAATGCCTATATCTCGAGAACCGTGGTAAGTATCGCTCTCAAATTTGGTATCGATAATCTGGTCAGAGACTAGAACGTATGTGATGTATCAATTAGTATGAGGGAGCCCCCTGGCTTCGGTTTTCCATGAGTGCGTCGTTTTAATATTAAAAAAGACGTGTTGGACTCTATTTCGGGAATCGTGGTAGGTATTGAGGTTTGGTTGGATCCGACGGGTTAAGTTTAGGGTCTAGGTAGAGGTTCAGGCGTAAAATTATTGAAATCGCTCTGTGTTACGGGCGACTAAGGTTATGTCTATGGCCTGAGTTTTGGGTTTAGGTGTAGTAGTGAGGTCCTAATACGAGGATGCAATCGAGAATGTAGGTTATGGTTACATCCAAGAGCGTGGGGTCAAATTAGGTTCGACTGGGGTTAAGTTCAGGGCCTAGGCCTAGGTTTAGGTGTAATCTTGTCGTAACCGCTTCATGTTAAGGGCAAATGGGGTTACGTTTAGGGCCTGAGTTTAGGTTTAGGTGTAGTATTGAGGCAGGGGGAGGTAGGGAGTAGGGTTAAGTTAAGGGTTAGTGTTGGAAAAATTGTATGGAAAAAGGGCAAAAGGAGGAAGAGTGAGGAGAGAGGGAGCAAGCCTGTCTGGGTGAGACATCCCCTAAGCCTGTCTGGGCTTATTTCTCACACACCCCCTTCCTCGACCCCCACACAGAGCTGAGTGACGAGGGGGGGCGTGTGTTTGATAAAATGGTATGTCAGAGGTGTAGAATTATTGAGATCACTTTGTGTTAAGGGCGACTAAGGTTATGCTTAGGGCCTGAATTTAGGTTTAAGCATAGTATTGAGGTCCTGATATGAGGTTACATACCGAGAACGTAGGTCATGGTTATATTAGAGAACGTGAGATTCGGTTAGGTCCGACTGGGGTTAAGTTTAGGGTCTAGGTTTAGGTCCTGGTGCAACATTTAGTGAAACTGCCTTGTGTTGAGGGCGACTGAGGTAATGTATAGGGCCTGAGTGTAGGTTTTAGGTAGGGTTAGGCTTTGGAGGAGTAGTCATCGTGCTGGGGGAACCCAATGAAGTTCCCCTTAGGTGGGATGAAAAAAGAGAAAGAAGTAAAGGGAGGACAGGTAAAGGGGGGGTGAGTGGCCGGGGTCTGGCAAGACATCCCCCGATGCCAAGAGTGGCATCAAAGATAAGGGTACAACCTGAAAGACTCCGATCCCCAACAGATCCCATATAGGGGAGCAGAGCATCAGGAAGTGGGAGAGGGAATTCTATGCGCCTTTCTGTGACAAGCTTGGTCCGATGGCTCTGGCGGGTTAGGTTTTGGGCAAAGTACAACGGTCCTCCCCAATACAAGGTTTCCCAAGCAAGGTTAATAGAGGAACCGAGGAAAAATGCACGGGCCGGCGCATGTTAAACGTTGTCACCAGACTGTTTGAGTTATTCCCTTTTTAGGTACCTTTGTGAGTTTAAGAAGGAAGAAAAGGTTAGAGGGAGAGACCTAAACTTCAATGGGTGTAAAATTAGTACGAGGTTAAGTTTAGGACTAAGTTAAGGTGTAGGATCCGTTTTGAGTAGGCTGGGGTTACCATTTGGGGCCTGTATTTAGGCTAAGTTGTAGTAGCCAGGGCCTGGTAGAGTGTTATTGTCCGGAAGCGTAGGTTATGGTAACATCAGAGAACTTAAGGTCTGGCCAAGACCGTCTGACATAAAGTGTGAGTCAGATTAGTATGTTCCCCTCAGATCCGATAAGACACACCGGTGCTAGCAGAGAGACCCTCTTCGTGGCAGCCAAGCTGTCCACGGCAGCCAGTGAGACCAGACTCTGAGTGTGGATGGGTTGTCTGAAGCCTGGTTAGGCTTGACTAAGGTTAAGCTTTAGGTGAGAGAAACCAGCACAGTCTAGATCAGGAGAGCAAACCAGTGGCTGTAGAGAAAACCTCTTCGTGGCAGCCAAGCTGTCCACGGCATACCAGTGAGCTCAGATCCGACTCTGAGCTTGGGCGGGTTTCACGTGGGGTCCGGTTATGTCAAACTGGGGTCAAGTTAAGGGCCTAGGCTCCGGTTTATGTGTAATATTATCGTAACCGCTTAAGGTTGAGGAAACCTGGGGTTAAATTTGGGGCTTGAGTTTAGGTTTAGGGGTAGTATAGGAGGATAAAATAGGAGGTAACATCAGAGAACGTAGGTCCCGGTTACATCAGAGAAAGTAAGGCCTGGCGAAATCCGACTGGGGTTAAGTTTAGGGCCTAGGCTTAGGTGTAGGTGTAACATTATTGAAACCGCTTTGTGTTAGAGACAACTGAGGTTATGTTTAGGGCCTGGGTTTAGGATCAGGTGTACCATTGAGTTCCCAATGTGAGGATGTAGTCGAGAACGTAAGTTATGGCTACATCCGAGGGTGTGGGGTCTGAGTAGGGTCGACTAGGGTTAAGTTTTAGGGCCTAGGTTTTAGGTTCAGGTGTAATATTATTATTATTCAGACTGTTTTGTGTTAAAGACGACTGGGGTGATGTTTAGGGTTTGGGTTCAGGTTTTACGTGTAATATTAAGGTCCTGATATGAGGTTACATCAGAGAACATAGGTCTCGGTTGTATCAGAGAAGGTGAGGTCCGGCGAGATCCGACTGGGGTTAAGTTTAGGGCCTAGACATAGGTTCAGGTGTAACATTATTGAAGGCGCTTTGCATTAAGGACGACTGAGGTTATGTTTAGGGCCTGGGTTTAGGTTCAGGTGTGGCATTGAGGTCCTAACATGAGGATGAAATCGAGAAGGTAGGTTACAGTTACATCCAAGAGCGTGGGGTCAAATTAGGTCCGACTGGGGTTAAGTTTAGGGCCTAAGCTTAGGTTTAGGTGTACTCCTGTCGCAACCGCTTCATGTTAAGGGCAAATGGAGGTACGGCTGGGGTCTGAGTTTAGGGTTAGGTGTAGTATTGAGGCAGGGGGAGGTAGGGAGTAGGGTTAAGTTCAGGGTTAGTGTTGGAAAAACTGGTATGGAAAAGGGCAAAGGAGGAAGAGTGAGGAGAGGAGGAGCAAGCCTGTCTGGGCGAGACATCCCCTAAGCCTGTCTGGGCTTATTTCTCACACACCCCCTCCTCGCTCCCCACCCAGAGCTGAGTGACGAGGGGGGGTGTGTGTTGGATAAAATGGTATGTCAGAGGTGTAAAAATATTCCGTTCCGGTTAGGTCCGACTGGGGTTAAGTTTAGGGCCTAGGTTTAGGGTTAGTGTTGGAAAAACTGGTATGGAAAAGGGGCAAAGGAGGAAGAGTGAGGAGAGGAGGAGCAAGTCTGTCTGGGCGAGACATCCCCTAAGCCTGTCTGGGCTTATTTCTCACACACCCCCTCCTCGCTCCCCACCCAGAGCTGAGTGACGAGGGGGGGTGTGTGTTGGATAAAATGGTATGTCAGAGGTGTAAAAATATTCCGTTCCGGTTAGGTCCGACTGGGGTTAAGTTTAGGGCCTAGGTTTAGGTTCAGGTGTAGTATTATTGAATTCGCTTTGTATTAAGGTCGACTGAGGTTATGTTTAGGGCCTGAGTTAAGGTTCAGGTATAGTATTGGAAAGGATTTATTGGGGGAGGTCCGGTGTCTTGGGTACTTGTGGTAGTGTGTTTGGTGTGGTGGATTTTTCTAGGGTTAAGTTTAGGGTTAGGGTTAGGTTTAGGGCCTAGGTTGAGGTTCAGGTGCAGTATCACTGCGTCTGCTTTTGTATTGAGAACTTAGGTTATGTGTAGGGTCTAGGTAGTATCCTAGGTCCTAATGTGGAGTTCTAACATAGAAAATGGGTTATGGTTATGTTAGAGAACTTAAGTGTTGTTGAGAGTGCTTATTCGTAACCCAAGGTGTGGGTTTGTTATACAGAGCCCTATTTCCACAGAATCACAGGCGAGAGCCTTCCGAACTGTAGAAAGAAATTTAGGACACATCATCAGTAGTGTACCTCAGGATCACCGGGTGTTTCAGGCCTTTAATCACTAGACACCCTCCTCTGAGGCGGCTCCGCCATGGGTTGATCAAACCCTGGCGTGTGTCCCATGTCCAATTGAGCTAAACTAGTACTCCCAAGGGGAGTAAGAAGCATGAGCCTAGGTTTGAAGCACAGTTGAGAGTTTGGAGTTGAAAGGATGGTCAGCGCTCGCCGTTTTAATTATGTATCTGATCATTTTATTAAAGTCCAATGGTTTGTTATTGTTGTTGTTAGAGGGGCTGTTGTTATTAAGTAGAATTGGGGTTTTGTCTCGGGTTTGGAGTTTTGAGAGTTAAGATCGAGTCTAATTCCTGAGAAAAGCTAGTAGTTAAATAATTGAAGGGGAAAAGAGTGAAGGGTGGGTGTTTATGTACGGTCAAGGTCGTTGGGTGCGAGGTGAGGTACTCTTGGAGCTATCTTAACAGTTCAGAAATAATTGGTAAGAGAATTGGGCTAAGAAGGGTCTTAAGGAGGTAAGAGGGTCAGAAATTGTGCGAAAAGGGGGGCCGGGATGTGTATCTAGAAACCAACCACAGTTGCGGATGGTAGATTTTATCTGAAGTATAGTAGGCCTAAGGAATTCTAAAAAGGTAGGGATATTTTTCGGGGCCAATCGCGGTGGCAGGATTAAGGTTGAGAGGGCAATATCTAAAACGTCAGACTGCTAACTGAGTCTAACAGTAAGGATTTTAAGGGTTAAAAGTATTAGGTTGAGAGCTAAGGTTGTAAGACTAAGGATTGTTTTAAGACTAATGTCTAAGCCGAGACGATTGTTAAACATTGCAGTAGTGTTTTAGTCTTCGTGTAGTGTCAAATGTTTGTGGTGCGTGAGCGGCGCTAATCGCCAAATAGAAGATTCGGCTCCATTTAAGGTCTGTTTCGCCTCAGACCACCTTCCTGTAGTGCACAGTCCAAGGGACACAGGAGGCTGGTGACCTACCTATCCTAGACAAGACAGAGACTGGGCCCCGGCTAGGATCTGAAGGATCGGAAACGTCTTGGGGCAACCCGTCGACCCCCTAAGGGAGTCGTGGATACGGTGAGCGAGAGGGAAACGGAAGACAGAGCCAGCCACGTTAAAACGGTGCCTCCCCGTCGACCACAAGACCCTCAACACCATGCCCAAGTCAGCTGGATCTAGGCAGACCCAGGGGACGGAGACAAGTGTCCCTATCCCCCTGCCGACTTACGCCATCACCGCACAGGGACCTCTGTTGCCACCAAAAGCCAGTGGTTTACCAGTCCCCGGGTAAGGCGTTACCTAAGATAAGGGGGCCTACTCAGGACAAGCCCGAGCGAAGTCATGAGAGCGCCCAGTGGACGGAGCCAGCCGCGATGAATCGCTGCCTCCCCGACCAACAAGGACCCCACAACCCTGCCCAAACCGATGAGAGGACCCGGGACGGTTTACAGAGCCCGGAAGACCACCGATAGACCCCTCAGGGAAAACGGAGGGGCGGCACTCAGACGTCTCTATGGGTCCCCTACCAGTTTCCCTGCATCTGGGGCCTACTCCATCTCGCCCCCGGGAGGGGGGAGGTCAGAGTGAGGACAACAAGATCGACAGCGAACGGAGGTGACCACGGGAGTCCCGTGGTACCAACGCCCATACTGAAGACCCAGTGGCCTTGCCCAAGGAGGCCGGGACGAGACCGGAGAAGTCGTGGAAACCCAGGTCCTCCCGAAACTCCACTTAAGGAGCCCGGGGTGACGCAGGAGAGACCACCACCCCCGAGAAACGTCCCGCCGACTTACGGGGCCTACTCCGTCAACCTCTCGTGGGAGGGAGAGCGGAGCGAGACCGAGGGAACAAGTAGCGAACGGAAGTAGACGACCGGGACGAGCCCTCGTCGCCACCCCGTAGGCCACAGGACCCAGCGGTCTTGCCCAAGAAGGTAGGAGGAAAACGGAAGAGTCGTGGAAACCCAGGTCCTCCCAGATACTCCACTTAAGGAGCCCGGGGTGACGCAGGAGAGACCACCGACCCTCCGTAGAATCCCCCCGCCTACTTCGTTAGGGGCCTACTCCGTCCATCTCCCGAAGGACAGAGCGAGATCGAGGAGATCAGCGGCGGCGGAGGAAACGAGGGGGTCCAAACCCCAACGCCCCTACCGACGACCAGAAGACCCCAAGACCGTGCCCAAACCAAGGAGCAGTCCCGGGGGGTGCGGCTGTGGGCCGCACTCCCCCAAGGACCCCCCTCGGCTTAAACGCCTAAGCTAGCTATCACCCCCAGCAATAGCGGGTAGCGTAGCGCCAGTATAGGCGTCACCTCTTCGATGGCGTACCGCCTTCAGCACACACTGACCACGCTCCCAGCCTTCTACTACCGCTGGCTCCTATGCTATGAGCTAAAACCTGAGAGGTTTTTGTGCAGGGGTTAGAGATTAACAGGGCAACGAAACCTGGTTTGAAACACTCCCCATGTAGGAAGAGATCTCACCTGAGAATTCGTCTCCAAACTCCAACACTAATCTGTTAAAACTCACCTATACTAGACCGATTGTGGTAGGAATCACGAAAACGGTTATTTTTTGAAATAATTCAAAAAAATCCCAAACCTATCCAGTTTTATAGAGGGGATCGAGACCTTTAAAACGTAACAATCCGTGAGTCTCTAGCATCTACGGTCGCGGAGATATAAACGATTTTGTGTTGAAACCGGTTACTTTCACTTTTAAAGCTCAATTCTGATTCGTTGAGTACATAATTGCTTATATCTCGAGAACTGTAATAGGTATCGCTCTCAAATTTGGTGTCAATAATCTAGTCAAGGTCTAGGACGTGTGTGATGTATCAATTAATTTGAGGGTGCCCCCTAGTGGTGGCTTCCTATTATTATGATTCGTTGAGCACATAAATGCCTATATCTCGAGAACCGTGGTAAGTATCGCTCTCAAATTTGGTATCGATAATCTGGTCAGAGACTAGAACGTATGTGATGTATCAATTAGTATGAGGGAGCCCCCTGGCTTCGGTTTTCCATGAGTGCGTCGTTTTAATATTAAAAAAGACGTGTTGGACTCTATTTCGGGAATCGTGGTAGGTATTGAGGTTTGGTTGGATCCGACGGGTTAAGTTTAGGGTCTAGGTAGAGGTTCAGGCGTAAAATTATTGAAATCGCTCTGTGTTACGGGCGACTAAGGTTATGTCTATGGCCTGAGTTTTGGGTTTAGGTGTAGTAGTGAGGTCCTAATACGAGGATGCAATCGAGAATGTAGGTTATGGTTACATCCAAGAGCGTGGGGTCAAATTAGGTTCGACTGGGGTTAAGTTCAGGGCCTAGGCCTAGGTTTAGGTGTAATCTTGTCGTAACCGCTTCATGTTAAGGGCAAATGGGGTTACGTTTAGGGCCTGAGTTTAGGTTTAGGTGTAGTATTGAGGCAGGGGGAGGTAGGGAGTAGGGTTAAGTTAAGGGTTAGTGTTGGAAAAATTGTATGGAAAAAGGGCAAAAGGAGGAAGAGTGAGGAGAGAGGGAGCAAGCCTGTCTGGGTGAGACATCCCCTAAGCCTGTCTGGGCTTATTTCTCACACACCCCCTTCCTCGACCCCCACACAGAGCTGAGTGACGAGGGGGGGCGTGTGTTTGATAAAATGGTATGTCAGAGGTGTAGAATTATTGAGATCACTTTGTGTTAAGGGCGACTAAGGTTATGCTTAGGGCCTGAATTTAGGTTTAAGCATAGTATTGAGGTCCTGATATGAGGTTACATACCGAGAACGTAGGTCATGGTTATATTAGAGAACGTGAGATTCGGTTAGGTCCGACTGGGGTTAAGTTTAGGGTCTAGGTTTAGGTCCTGGTGCAACATTTAGTGAAACTGCCTTGTGTTGAGGGCGACTGAGGTAATGTATAGGGCCTGAGTGTAGGTTTTAGGTAGGGTTAGGCTTTGGAGGAGTAGTCATCGTGCTGGGGGAACCCAATGAAGTTCCCCTTAGGTGGGATGAAAAAAGAGAAAGAAGTAAAGGGAGGACAGGTAAAGGGGGGGTGAGTGGCCGGGGTCTGGCAAGACATCCCCCGATGCCAAGAGTGGCATCAAAGATAAGGGTACAACCTGAAAGACTCCGATCCCCAACAGATCCCATATAGGGGAGCAGAGCATCAGGAAGTGGGAGAGGGAATTCTATGCGCCTTTCTGTGACAAGCTTGGTCCGATGGCTCTGGCGGGTTACGTTTTGGGCAAAGTACAACGGTCCTCCCCAATACAAGGTTTCCCAAGCAAGGTTAATAGAGGAACCGAGGAAAAATGCACGGGCCGGCGCATGTTAAACGTTGTCACCAGACTGTTTGAGTTATTCCCTTTTTAGGTACCTTTGTGAGTTTAAGAAGGAAGAAAAGGTTAGAGGGAGAGACCTAAACTTCAATGGGTGTAAAATTAGTACGAGGTTAAGTTTAGGACTAAGTTAAGGTGTAGGATCCGTTTTGAGTAGGCTGGGGTTACCATTTGGGGCCTGTATTTAGGCTAAGTTGTAGTAGCCAGGGCCTGGTAGAGTGTTATTGTCCGGAAGCGTAGGTTATGGTAACATCAGAGAACTTAAGGTCTGGCCAAGACCGTCTGACATAAAGTGTGAGTCAGATTAGTATGTTCCCCTCAGATCCGATAAGACACACCGGTGCTAGCAGAGAGACCCTCTTCGTGGCAGCCAAGCTGTCCACGGCAGCCAGTGAGACCAGACTCTGAGTGTGGATGGGTTGTCTGAAGCCTGGTTAGGCTTGACTAAGGTTAAGCTTTAGGTGAGAGAAACCAGCACAGTCTAGATCAGGAGAGCAAACCAGTGGCTGTAGAGAAAACCTCTTCGTGGCAGCCAAGCTGTCCACGGCATACCAGTGAGCTCAGATCCGACTCTGAGCTTGGGCGGGTTTCACGTGGGGTCCGGTTATGTCAAACTGGGGTCAAGTTAAGGGCCTAGGCTCCGGTTTATGTGTAATATTATCGTAACCGCTTAAGGTTGAGGAAACCTGGGGTTAAATTTGGGGCTTGAGTTTAGGTTTAGGGGTAGTATAGGAGGATAAAATAGGAGGTAACATCAGAGAACGTAGGTCCCGGTTACATCAGAGAAAGTAAGGCCTGGCGAAATCCGACTGGGGTTAAGTTTAGGGCCTAGGCTTAGGTGTAGGTGTAACATTATTGAAACCGCTTTGTGTTAGAGACAACTGAGGTTATGTTTAGGGCCTGGGTTTAGGATCAGGTGTACCATTGAGTTCCCAATGTGAGGATGTAGTCGAGAACGTAAGTTATGGCTACATCCGAGGGTGTGGGGTCTGAGTAGGGTCGACTAGGGTTAAGTTTTAGGGCCTAGGTTTTAGGTTCAGGTGTAATATTATTATTATTCAGACTGTTTTGTGTTAAAGACGACTGGGGTGATGTTTAGGGTTTGGGTTCAGGTTTTACGTGTAATATTAAGGTCCTGATATGAGGTTACATCAGAGAACATAGGTCTCGGTTGTATCAGAGAAGGTGAGGTCCGGCGAGATCCGACTGGGGTTAAGTTTAGGGCCTAGACATAGGTTCAGGTGTAACATTATTGAAGGCGCTTTGCATTAAGGACGACTGAGGTTATGTTTAGGGCCTGGGTTTAGGTTCAGGTGTGGCATTGAGGTCCTAACATGAGGATGAAATCGAGAAGGTAGGTTACAGTTACATCCAAGAGCGTGGGGTCAAATTAGGTCCGACTGGGGTTAAGTTTAGGGCCTAAGCTTAGGTTTAGGTGTACTCCTGTCGCAACCGCTTCATGTTAAGGGCAAATGGAGGTACGGCTGGGGTCTGAGTTTAGGGTTAGGTGTAGTATTGAGGCAGGGGGAGGTAGGGAGTAGGGTTAAGTTCAGGGTTAGTGTTGGAAAAACTGGTATGGAAAAGGGCAAAGGAGGAAGAGTGAGGAGAGGAGGAGCAAGCCTGTCTGGGCGAGACATCCCCTAAGCCTGTCTGGGCTTATTTCTCACACACCCCCTCCTCGCTCCCCACCCAGAGCTGAGTGACGAGGGGGGGTGTGTGTTGGATAAAATGGTATGTCAGAGGTGTAAAAATATTCCGTTCCGGTTAGGTCCGACTGGGGTTAAGTTTAGGGCCTAGGTTTAGGGTTAGTGTTGGAAAAACTGGTATGGAAAAGGGGCAAAGGAGGAAGAGTGAGGAGAGGAGGAGCAAGTCTGTCTGGGCGAGACATCCCCTAAGCCTGTCTGGGCTTATTTCTCACACACCCCCTCCTCGCTCCCCACCCAGAGCTGAGTGACGAGGGGGGGTGTGTGTTGGATAAAATGGTATGTCAGAGGTGTAAAAATATTCCGTTCCGGTTAGGTCCGACTGGGGTTAAGTTTAGGGCCTAGGTTTAGGTTCAGGTGTAGTATTATTGAATTCGCTTTGTATTAAGGTCGACTGAGGTTATGTTTAGGGCCTGAGTTAAGGTTCAGGTATAGTATTGGAAAGGATTTATTGGGGGAGGTCCGGTGTCTTGGGTACTTGTGGTAGTGTGTTTGGTGTGGTGGATTTTTCTAGGGTTAAGTTTAGGGTTAGGGTTAGGTTTAGGGCCTAGGTTGAGGTTCAGGTGCAGTATCACTGCGTCTGCTTTTGTATTGAGAACTTAGGTTATGTGTAGGGTCTAGGTAGTATCCTAGGTCCTAATGTGGAGTTCTAACATAGAAAATGGGTTATGGTTATGTTAGAGAACTTAAGTGTTGTTGAGAGTGCTTATTCGTAACCCAAGGTGTGGGTTTGTTATACAGAGCCCTATTTCCACAGAATCACAGGCGAGAGCCTTCCGAACTGTAGAAAGAAATTTAGGACACATCATCAGTAGTGTACCTCAGGATCACCGGGTGTTTCAGGCCTTTAATCACTAGACACCCTCCTCTGAGGCGGCTCCGCCATGGGTTGATCAAACCCTGGCGTGTGTCCCATGTCCAATTGAGCTAAACTAGTACTCCCAAGGGGAGTAAGAAGCATGAGCCTAGGTTTGAAGCACAGTTGAGAGTTTGGAGTTGAAAGGATGGTCAGCGCTCGCCGTTTTAATTATGTATCTGATCATTTTATTAAAGTCCAATGGTTTGTTATTGTTGTTGTTAGAGGGGCTGTTGTTATTAAGTAGAATTGGGGTTTTGTCTCGGGTTTGGAGTTTTGAGAGTTAAGATCGAGTCTAATTCCTGAGAAAAGCTAGTAGTTAAATAATTGAAGGGGAAAAGAGTGAAGGGTGGGTGTTTATGTACGGTCAAGGTCGTTGGGTGCGAGGTGAGGTACTCTTGGAGCTATCTTAACAGTTCAGAAATAATTGGTAAGAGAATTGGGCTAAGAAGGGTCTTAAGGAGGTAAGAGGGTCAGAAATTGTGCGAAAAGGGGGGCCGGGATGTGTATCTAGAAACCAACCACAGTTGCGGATGGTAGATTTTATCTGAAGTATAGTAGGCCTAAGGAATTCTAAAAAGGTAGGGATATTTTTCGGGGCCAATCGCGGTGGCAGGATTAAGGTTGAGAGGGCAATATCTAAAACGTCAGACTGCTAACTGAGTCTAACAGTAAGGATTTTAAGGGTTAAAAGTATTAGGTTGAGAGCTAAGGTTGTAAGACTAAGGATTGTTTTAAGACTAATGTCTAAGCCGAGACGATTGTTAAACATTGCAGTAGTGTTTTAGTCTTCGTGTAGTGTCAAATGTTTGTGGTGCGTGAGCGGCGCTAATCGCCAAATAGAAGATTCGGCTCCATTTAAGGTCTGTTTCGCCTCAGACCACCTTCCTGTAGTGCACAGTCCAAGGGACACAGGAGGCTGGTGACCTACCTATCCTAGACAAGACAGAGACTGGGCCCCGGCTAGGATCTGAAGGATCGGAAACGTCTTGGGGCAACCCGTCGACCCCCTAAGGGAGTCGTGGATACGGTGAGCGAGAGGGAAACGGAAGACAGAGCCAGCCACGTTAAAACGGTGCCTCCCCGTCGACCACAAGACCCTCAACACCATGCCCAAGTCAGCTGGATCTAGGCAGACCCAGGGGACGGAGACAAGTGTCCCTATCCCCCTGCCGACTTACGCCATCACCGCACAGGGACCTCTGTTGCCACCAAAAGCCAGTGGTTTACCAGTCCCCGGGTAAGGCGTTACCTAAGATAAGGGGGCCTACTCAGGACAAGCCCGAGCGAAGTCATGAGAGCGCCCAGTGGACGGAGCCAGCCGCGATGAATCGCTGCCTCCCCGACCAACAAGGACCCCACAACCCTGCCCAAACCGATGAGAGGACCCGGGACGGTTTACAGAGCCCGGAAGACCACCGATAGACCCCTCAGGGAAAACGGAGGGGCGGCACTCAGACGTCTCTATGGGTCCCCTACCAGTTTCCCTGCATCTGGGGCCTACTCCATCTCGCCCCCGGGAGGGGGGAGGTCAGAGTGAGGACAACAAGATCGACAGCGAACGGAGGTGACCACGGGAGTCCCGTGGTACCAACGCCCATACTGAAGACCCAGTGGCCTTGCCCAAGGAGGCCGGGACGAGACCGGAGAAGTCGTGGAAACCCAGGTCCTCCCGAAACTCCACTTAAGGAGCCCGGGGTGACGCAGGAGAGACCACCACCCCCGAGAAACGTCCCGCCGACTTACGGGGCCTACTCCGTCAACCTCTCGTGGGAGGGAGAGCGGAGCGAGACCGAGGGAACAAGTAGCGAACGGAAGTAGACGACCGGGACGAGCCCTCGTCGCCACCCCGTAGGCCACAGGACCCAGCGGTCTTGCCCAAGAAGGTAGGAGGAAAACGGAAGAGTCGTGGAAACCCAGGTCCTCCCAGATACTCCACTTAAGGAGCCCGGGGTGACGCAGGAGAGACCACCGACCCTCCGTAGAATCCCCCCGCCTACTTCGTTAGGGGCCTACTCCGTCCATCTCCCGAAGGACAGAGCGAGATCGAGGAGATCAGCGGCGGCGGAGGAAACGAGGGGGTCCAAACCCCAACGCCCCTACCGACGACCAGAAGACCCCAAGACCGTGCCCAAACCAAGGAGCAGTCCCGGGGGGTGCGGCTGTGGGCCGCACTCCCCCAAGGACCCCCCTCGGCTTAAACGCCTAAGCTAGCTATCACCCCCAGCAATAGCGGGTAGCGTAGCGCCAGTATAGGCGTCACCTCTTCGATGGCGTACCGCCTTCAGCACACACTGACCACGCTCCCAGCCTTCTACTACCGCTGGCTCCTATGCTATGAGCTAAAACCTGAGAGGTTTTTGTGCAGGGGTTAGAGATTAACAGGGCAACGAAACCTGGTTTGAAACACTCCCCATGTAGGAAGAGATCTCACCTGAGAATTCGTCTCCAAACTCCAACACTAATCTGTTAAAACTCACCTATACTAGACCGATTGTGGTAGGAATCACGAAAACGGTTATTTTTTGAAATAATTCAAAAAAATCCCAAACCTATCCAGTTTTATAGAGGGGATCGAGACCTTTAAAACGTAACAATCCGTGAGTCTCTAGCATCTACGGTCGCGGAGATATAAACGATTTTGTGTTGAAACCGGTTAGGGTTAGGGTTAGGGTTAGGGTTAGGGTTAGGGTTAGGGTTAGGTTTTGGGCAAAGTACAACGGTCCTCCCCAATACAAGGTTTCCCAAGCAAGGTTAATAGAGGAACCGAGGAAAAATGCACGGGCCGGCGCATGTTAAACGTTGTCACCAGACTGTTTGAGTTATTCCCTTTTTAGGTACCTTTGTGAGTTTAAGAAGGAAGAAAAGGTTAGAGGGAGAGACCTAAACTTCAATGGGTGTAAAATTAGTAAGAGGTTAAGTTTAGGACTAAGTTAAGGTGTAGGATCCGTTTTGAGTAGGCTGGGGTTACCATTTGGGGCCTGTATTTAGGCTAAGTTATAGTATCCAGGGCCTGGTATAGTGTTATTGTCTGGAAGCGTAGGTTATGGTAACATCAGAGAACTTGAGGTCTGGCCAAGACCGTCTGACCTAAAGTGTGAGTCAGATTAGTATGTTCCCCTCAGATCCGATAAGACACACCGGTGCTAGCAGAGAGACCCTCTTCGTGGCAGCCAAGCTGTCCACGGCAGCCAGTGAGATCAGACTCTGAGTGTGGATGGGTTGTCTGAAGCCTGGTTATGTTTGGCTGAGGTTAAGCTTTAGGTGGGAGAAACCAGCACAGTCTAGATCAGGAGAGCAAACCAGTGGCTGTAGAGAAAACCTCTTCGTGGCAGCCAAGCTGTCCACGGCATACCAGTGAGCTCAGATCCGACTCTGAGCTTGGGCGGGTTTCACGTGGGGTCCGGTTATGTCAAACTGGGGTCAAGTTAAGGGCCTAGGCTCAGGTTTTTTAGACGTATTATTATCGCAACCGCTTTATAATGAGGAAAACTGGGGTTAAAAATGGGGCCTGAGTTTAGGTTTAGGTGTAGAATAGAAGGATAGGATAGGAGGTAATATCAGAAAATGTAGGTTCCGGTTACATCGGAGAACGTGAGGTCTGGCGAAATCCGATTGGGGTTAAGTTTAGGGCCTAGGCATAGGTTCAGATGTAACATTATTGAAAGCGCTTTGCGCTAAGGACGACTGAGGTTATGGTTAGGGCCTGAGTTTAGGTTCAGGTGTGGTATTAAGGTCCTAACATGAGGATGAAATTGTCTAGGAGGGTGATGTTGCCCTGTTCTTTGTCGTTAAGACCAAAGGATAGAATCACTAGTTGCACCTAAGGGGAGATAGGGTTTTTTTGTGTTTGAGAATGTGATAGGAGTGGGCCAATGTTGTCCCATGGTAGGCATCCACCTGTATCCGTTGATCATTGACCTTAGAAAGTCTAATGGTATTGGAAGTCCAGACCGCTTTGCGACAAGGGCTACTGAGGTTATGTTTAGGGTCTGAGTTTAGGTTCAGGTGTGGTATTAAGGTCCTGATGTAAGATTACTTCAGGGATCGTAGGTCCCGGTTGTATCAGAGAAGGTGAGGTCCGGTGAGATCCGCTTGGGGTTAAGTTTAGGGCCTAGGTTTAGGTGTAGTATTATTGAATTCGCTTTGTATTAGGGTCGACTGAGGTTATGTTTAGGGCCTGGGTTTAGGTTCAGGCGTAGTATTGAGTAGTCTTTATTGGGGAACGGTCCAGTGTTTTGGGCATTTGTGGTATTGTGTTTGGTGTAGTGGATATTTCGGTTCTCCGGTTTGGGGAGGAGTCAGAGACAGTTCCAGGTTGAAGTCGGACCTAAGTGGTCGATCATGTATGATGGAGCGGATTGCCGTTGTTATTTCTGCAATCGTGTTATCCCGGATGCTTATTTATAACCTTCAGAGTCCAATTAATGGCTATCTGTCAAGCCTCTTCCCATCTATTCAGAGGGAGCCCTAAGATTTCTCTGGTTAGTTCCTCTAATGTGTGTTGGTAGTGTTCGTCTAAGATCCGGACACCAGTATGAAACCAGTTTCGAGTAGTGCCATATAGGGGGTCAGTAGTAGCATTGACCGGGGGATTAGTGGGACATGTAACCCGGATTTAGTGATGAGTTTATTGATCACTAATAGATTTCCCCTGTGGAATGTTTGGGGAGTAGGGTTAAAATTTTATGAGAGGTATATCGCGAGTGGCCTTTGAGAATAACTCTTTTGATGTTGAGATCATTCTGGATATAATCTTATCTAGAATAGTGATGTTCCCCTGTTCTTTGTTGTTGAGACCAAAGGATAGAATCCCCTGTTGTACCTCCGGGGAGATAGGGGTTTTTTGTGTTTGAGAATGTGGTAGACATGGGTCAATATTGCCCCATGGTAGGCATCCATCTATATCCTTTGATCATTGACCTTAGGGAGTCTGCTGTTATTTGAAGCTCAGATCTATTTGTACTAGGGGTGACTGAGGTTATGTTTAAGGCCTGCGTCTAGATTTAGGTGTGTTGAAGAGGATCCGAAGAGAGATGAATTGATACGGTGGGTATTATACTTTGTTTGTGTACATTTCTAGTATCCTCATTGGGAATACTGACTTTGTATTGTAATGGGGTTTTCAGAAAAGGGGTTTGAGTGAGGCTATGTAGCCGTGACAACTTTCCATCATAAAACCCATATACAATCTAAACTATTTTTATTAATTTTTATGTCTAAATTTACCAATTAATTCAACATTCGCTCACTTATTTAATTAATTGATCACTTAGTAAAGTAACCAATTAATTAAAATAATCTTCTTATTATAGCAATGAATTATCTAGCTGTTTATTTTCTCATTTATATATTTTTTTAAAAATATAATATATATAATCATATATATATATATTTTTTAATAATATATATGATTATAAATTTGGACTGTGACCATTATTCGTAATATATATTATATAATATTATCTTTATTAGATTATGCGTTTATTACTAGAATAAGTATTTTTTAATTTTAATTAGTTATAATATGTTTTGATATATATTTTTTTTATCAGAAAAATATATATTTTTTTTTTTTTGTTTTTTTAGAAAAAATTGTTTTATTTAAAATTGTATATCTTTTTTATTTAAAATATTATCCAGTTTTCCATACTACGTGTCACTCACTAAATACTGAACCCCACCTACAGGTATCATACGATCCAGTCGTCTACTAAGTATCATATACTCCTCGTTAATCAGTATGTATTAAATAGTAAATATTAATTGCTAAGGTTAAGCTATTATTTAGGGTTTAGGTCGAAAGGGTGTGAGAAGGGAGTCCCTTATTTGCTAAGGTGTTCCAACCAATGTTGGAGGATCCTCTCCCCCGTCGCAGAAGTCCAATGGATTTTGTCCATCACTGTTCGGAACTGAGCTCGGGGGATTAGAGGAATTTGTAACCCCGAGTTGGTGATGAGTGTGTTTATTTGTATAAGGTTCTTCTTGTGAAATGGGTGGAGGGTAGGGTTGAAATTAATGAGGGGTATGTGTAAGGTGGCATTTGGGAAGGTTTCTTTCGCAGCCGAGATCATCCTAGCCAGTGCCTTATCCAGAAGGGTAGTGTTGCCTTGTTCCTTATTGTTAAGGCCAAAGGAAAGAATGACCTGCTGCACCTCTGGGGAGGTAGGGGTTTTGTGTTTAAGGATGTGGTATGCATGGGCCAGCGTTGCCCCATGATAAGCATCCACTTGTATCCGTTGATCCTGAACTCTAGGTAGTCTACTGGTATTTGAAGCTCCCATAATAACTATTGGTCTGTGAACCTCAAGATCCCAGTTTTTGTATTTATCATCTTTATGCTCATGGCGGGTGAAGAGACTGTTGTCCCCACCAAAGTCCCCTGTCTGGGGGAGTTTGGGTTGGGCTGCTTGCCCTCGGGACGAGTCAGATTGATGTGGTGTGGTGTTTGTTCGTGGTGGAAGAATGTGAGGTGTATGTGGTGGAAGAGTGTGAGGTGTTTGTACGTATGAGTGTTCATCAGTGGATGTTTGCTTGGTCGGGGAGACAGTTTGTGCTTTTAGATGGGTTATTTGTGCTGGGGTGATGGAGTGTCTGGTGCGTTTTAATGGATATGGGCCTGAGGTTCCGGGTGTTGTTCGGGATGGGGTGATAGTGTACTGTATTCGTTTAATGGGGGATGGTTTCAGTGTTGCGGGTGTCTGTGGTAGTAGTGTATTCGATGTTCCTGGTTTTATCGGGGAAGGGTCTGGTGTTACAAGTTTTGTTGGGGAATGGTCCGGTGCGTTTGATATTTGTGGTGATGTGTGTGGTGTAGTGGATTTTTCCGGGTCTTCAGGACGGGGAGAGTTCGGGGACAGCTCCAGGTTGAAGTTGGGCCTAAGTGTTGGATCATTTATGATGGAGCGGATCGCCGACGTCGCTTCTGTGATTGTACTATCCCGTATGCTTTTTATCCCCTTACGGGTCCACCTAATAGCTATTTCCCACGCATCCTCCCATCTGCCCAAAGGGAGTTCAAGAATTTCTTTAGTAAGTCTCTCCAGTGTGTGATTATAGTGCTCGTCTAGAATCTGGACTCCAGTGTGGAGCCAGTTACGGGCATTGCCGTATAAGAGATCCGTAGTCGCGTCGACGGGGATGGCCGGTTTTATCACCGCCTCCAGTTGTTGTGCCGTCCGGTCAAGCCTGGCCGGCGGTCTGGCATTACTCGCCCTGGGGTCCACATGTGTAATGTGGTGTTTAACTTTCAAAAACTTGTGCATATGACGCACCAGCGCTTTGAAATCAGCATCCGTCATCGTCTTGTTTAATCTGGGATTTGTAAAGAGAGAGAGAGAGAGAGAGAGAAAAGAGAGATTAAGAGAGAAAGAGAGAGACAAGGAGAGAGAGAGAAACTAGGAGGGAATGAGGGAGGGAAAGAGAAAGGGAGAGATATAAAGAAAGAGATTGAAGGAGAGAGAGAGAGGAAGAGGATGAGGGAAAAAGAGAAAGAAAATTTAGAGAGAAAAGAGAGAGAGAGAGAGAAAATAAGAGAGAGAGAGGGAGAGAAGGAGATAAAGCAGGAGAGGGGGAGAAAGGGAGAGGGAGAGAGAGAGAGAGATAAAGAGAGAGAGAGAGAGAAAGGGAGAGAGAGAGAAAGGGAGAGAGTGAGAGGGAGAAAAGGAGAAAGGAGTAAAAAAGAGAGATATAAAAGAAGAAAAAGAGAGAGAGAGAGAGAGAGAGAGAGAGAGAAAAAAGAGAGAGAGAGAGAGAGAGAGAGAGAAAAGAAGATAGAGGGGGAAAGAAAAAGAAAAAGAGAGAGGGAGAGAGAGAGAGAGAGGGAGAGAAAGAGATAAAGAAAGCGAAGGGGAGAAAGGGAGAGAGAAAAAGAGAGAAATAATGAGAGAGAGAGAGAGAGAGAGAGAGAGAAAGAGAGAGCGAGAGAGAGAGAGAAATAAAAAAGGGGGGGGAAGAGAGAGAGAGAGAGAGAGAAAGAGAGAGAGCGAGAGAGGGAGAGAGAGAGAAAAGGAGTAAAAAGGAATACATAGAAAAGGGGGGGGAGAAAGAGAGAGAGAGAGAGAGAAAGAGAGAGAGAGAGAGAGAAAAAGAAGAGAGAAAAGAAGATAGAGGGGGAGAGAAAAAAGGGGGGGGGGGGAAAGAGGGAGAGAGAGAGAGAGAGAGAGAGAGATATTGTATATTAGTTGTCTTCAGAATAGAAGTAATTTTTATTGCACAGAGAACCCAAAATAGTTATGGTACAATAGGCCTAGGGTTAGTGGGGGTATGAGTTTAAGATCAAGTCAGGTGTGTGGGCTTGAGTAGTTAGGAAAAGTAGGGTTGTATTCAGAATCCAAGTAAGGGTAAAGTGTGGTACTTAAGGTTCTAAATAAGGTTGTATCAGAGAAAGTAGGAGGCGTTTTGTATTGAATTTGGGGTTAAAAACCAAGGCTCCAGTGAGAGGTTAAGTTTAGGGTTAAGTTAAGGTGCAGGCTTAGTAGTATGTCTGCAATAAGTAAACGAGGGAGAGATGAAACCTGTGTTTCAAGGCTAGGGTTAAGTTTAGGAGTCAGAGGTTGGGTTTGGGATTCCTATTGGGGGAGGAAGTGAAAGAACTTAAGTAATATTAGAGAAAGTTCGTTCAGGTTAGGTCCGAACAGGGTTAAGTTTAGGGCCTAGGTTGAGGTTCAGGTGTAGTATCCAATAGGCCAAGGGTCAGTGGGGGTATGAGTTTAAGATCAAGTCAGGTGTGTGGGCTTGAGTAGTTAGGAAAAGTAGGGTTATGTTCAGAATCCAAGTAGGGGTAAAGTGTGGTACTTAAGGTTCTAAATAAGGTTGTATTAGAGAAAGTAGGACGCGTTTTGTATTGAATTTAGGGTTAAAATTCAAAGGTCCAGCGAGAGGTTAAGTTTAGGGTTAAGTTAAGGTGCAGGCTTAGTAGTATGTCTGCAATAAGTACACGAGGGAGAGATGAAACCTGTGTTACAAGGCTAGGGTTAAGTTTAAGAGTTAGAGGTTGGGGTTGGGATTCCTATTGGGAGAGGAAATGAAAGGACTTAAGTAATATTAGAGAAAGTTCGTTCAGGTTAGGTCCGACTGGGGTTAAGTTTAGGGCCTAGGTTGAGGGTTAGGGTTAGGGTTAGGGTTAGGGTTAGGGTTAGGGTTAGGGTTAGGTTTTGGGCAAAGTACAACGGTCCTCCCCAATACAAGGTTTCCCAAGCAAGGTTAATAGAGGAACCGAGGAAAAATGCACGGGCCGGCGCATGTTAAACGTTGTCACCAGACTGTTTGAGTTATTCCCTTTTTAGGTACCTTTGTGAGTTTAAGAAGGAAGAAAAGGTTAGAGGGAGAGACCTAAACTTCAATGGGTGTAAAATTAGTAAGAGGTTAAGTTTAGGACTAAGTTAAGGTGTAGGATCCGTTTTGAGTAGGCTGGGGTTACCATTTGGGGCCTGTATTTAGGCTAAGTTATAGTATCCAGGGCCTGGTATAGTGTTATTGTCTGGAAGCGTAGGTTATGGTAACATCAGAGAACTTGAGGTCTGGCCAAGACCGTCTGACCTAAAGTGTGAGTCAGATTAGTATGTTCCCCTCAGATCCGATAAGACACACCGGTGCTAGCAGAGAGACCCTCTTCGTGGCAGCCAAGCTGTCCACGGCAGCCAGTGAGATCAGACTCTGAGTGTGGATGGGTTGTCTGAAGCCTGGTTATGTTTGGCTGAGGTTAAGCTTTAGGTGGGAGAAACCAGCACAGTCTAGATCAGGAGAGCAAACCAGTGGCTGTAGAGAAAACCTCTTCGTGGCAGCCAAGCTGTCCACGGCATACCAGTGAGCTCAGATCCGACTCTGAGCTTGGGCGGGTTTCACGTGGGGTCCGGTTATGTCAAACTGGGGTCAAGTTAAGGGCCTAGGCTCAGGTTTTTTAGACGTATTATTATCGCAACCGCTTTATAATGAGGAAAACTGGGGTTAAAAATGGGGCCTGAGTTTAGGTTTAGGTGTAGAATAGAAGGATAGGATAGGAGGTAATATCAGAAAATGTAGGTTCCGGTTACATCGGAGAACGTGAGGTCTGGCGAAATCCGATTGGGGTTAAGTTTAGGGCCTAGGCATAGGTTCAGATGTAACATTATTGAAAGCGCTTTGCGCTAAGGACGACTGAGGTTATGGTTAGGGCCTGAGTTTAGGTTCAGGTGTGGTATTAAGGTCCTAACATGAGGATGAAATTGTCTAGGAGGGTGATGTTGCCCTGTTCTTTGTCGTTAAGACCAAAGGATAGAATCACTAGTTGCACCTAAGGGGAGATAGGGTTTTTTTGTGTTTGAGAATGTGATAGGAGTGGGCCAATGTTGTCCCATGGTAGGCATCCACCTGTATCCGTTGATCATTGACCTTAGAAAGTCTAATGGTATTGGAAGTCCAGACCGCTTTGCGACAAGGGCTACTGAGGTTATGTTTAGGGTCTGAGTTTAGGTTCAGGTGTGGTATTAAGGTCCTGATGTAAGATTACTTCAGGGATCGTAGGTCCCGGTTGTATCAGAGAAGGTGAGGTCCGGTGAGATCCGCTTGGGGTTAAGTTTAGGGCCTAGGTTTAGGTGTAGTATTATTGAATTCGCTTTGTATTAGGGTCGACTGAGGTTATGTTTAGGGCCTGGGTTTAGGTTCAGGCGTAGTATTGAGTAGTCTTTATTGGGGAACGGTCCAGTGTTTTGGGCATTTGTGGTATTGTGTTTGGTGTAGTGGATATTTCGGTTCTCCGGTTTGGGGAGGAGTCAGAGACAGTTCCAGGTTGAAGTCGGACCTAAGTGGTCGATCATGTATGATGGAGCGGATTGCCGTTGTTATTTCTGCAATCGTGTTATCCCGGATGCTTATTTATAACCTTCAGAGTCCAATTAATGGCTATCTGTCAAGCCTCTTCCCATCTATTCAGAGGGAGCCCTAAGATTTCTCTGGTTAGTTCCTCTAATGTGTGTTGGTAGTGTTCGTCTAAGATCCGGACACCAGTATGAAACCAGTTTCGAGTAGTGCCATATAGGGGGTCAGTAGTAGCATTGACCGGGGGATTAGTGGGACATGTAACCCGGATTTAGTGATGAGTTTATTGATCACTAATAGATTTCCCCTGTGGAATGTTTGGGGAGTAGGGTTAAAATTTTATGAGAGGTATATCGCGAGTGGCCTTTGAGAATAACTCTTTTGATGTTGAGATCAT
>NC_085010.1:33381119-33383619 GCF_963854185.1 Sardina pilchardus | reverse complement strand
CTAACCCTAACCCTAACCCTAACCCTAACCCTAACCCTAACCCTAACCCTAACCCTAACCCTAACCCTAACCCTAACCCTAACCCTAACCCTAACCCTAACCCTAACCCTAACCCTAACCCTAACCCTAACCCTAACCCTAACCCTAACCCTAACCCTAACCCTAACCCTAACCCTAACCCTAACCCTAACCCTAACCCTAACCCTAACCCTAACCCTAACCCTAACCCTAACCCTAACCCTAACCCTAACCCTAACCCTAACCCTAACCCTAACCCTAACCCTAACCCTAACCCTAACCCTAACCCTAACCCTAACCCTAACCCTAACCCTAACCCTAACCCTAACCCTAACCCTAACCCTAACCCTAACCCTAACCCTAACCCTAACCCTAACCCTAACCCTAACCCTAACCCTAACCCTAACCCTAACCCTAACCCTAACCCTAACCCTAACCCTAACCCTAACCCTAACCCTAACCCTAACCCTAACCCTAACCCTAACCCTAACCCTAACCCTAACCCTAACCCTAACCCTAACCCTAACCCTAACCCTAACCCTAACCCTAACCCTAACCCTAACCCTAACCCTAACCCTAACCCTAACCCTAACCCTAACCCTAACCCTAACCCTAACCCTAACCCTAACCCTAACCCTAACCCTAACCCTAACCCTAACCCTAACCCTAACCCTAACCCTAACCCTAACCCTAACCCTAACCCTAACCCTAACCCTAACCCTAACCCTAACCCTAACCCTAACCCTAACCCTAACCCTAACCCTAACCCTAACCCTAACCCTAACCCTAACCCTAACCCTAACCCTAACCCTAACCCTAACCCTAACCCTAACCCTAACCCTAACCCTAACCCTAACCCTAACCCTAACCCTAACCCTAACCCTAACCCTAACCCTAACCCTAACCCTAACCCTAACCCTAACCCTAACCCTAACCCTAACCCTAACCCTAACCCTAACCCTAACCCTAACCCTAACCCTAACCCTAACCCTAACCCTAACCCTAACCCTAACCCTAACCCTAACCCTAACCCTAACCCTAACCCTAACCCTAACCCTAACCCTAACCCTAACCCTAACCCTAACCCTAACCCTAACCCTAACCCTAACCCTAACCCTAACCCTAACCCTAACCCTAACCCTAACCCTAACCCTAACCCTAACCCTAACCCTAACCCTAACCCTAACCCTAACCCTAACCCTAACCCTAACCCTAACCCTAACCCTAACCCTAACCCTAACCCTAACCCTAACCCTAACCCTAACCCTAACCCTAACCCTAACCCTAACCCTAACCCTAACCCTAACCCTAACCCTAACCCTAACCCTAACCCTAACCCTAACCCTAACCCTAACCCTAACCCTAACCCTAACCCTAACCCTAACCCTAACCCTAACCCTAACCCTAACCCTAACCCTAACCCTAACCCTAACCCTAACCCTAACCCTAACCCTAACCCTAACCCTAACCCTAACCCTAACCCTAACCCTAACCCTAACCCTAACCCTAACCCTAACCCTAACCCTAACCCTAACCCTAACCCTAACCCTAACCCTAACCCTAACCCTAACCCTAACCCTAACCCTAACCCTAACCCTAACCCTAACCCTAACCCTAACCCTAACCCTAACCCTAACCCTAACCCTAACCCTAACCCTAACCCTAACCCTAACCCTAACCCTAACCCTAACCCTAACCCTAACCCTAACCCTAACCCTAACCCTAACCCTAACCCTAACCCTAACCCTAACCCTAACCCTAACCCTAACCCTAACCCTAACCCTAACCCTAACCCTAACCCTAACCCTAACCCTAACCCTAACCCTAACCCTAACCCTAACCCTAACCCTAACCCTAACCCTAACCCTAACCCTAACCCTAACCCTAACCCTAACCCTAACCCTAACCCTAACCCTAACCCTAACCCTAACCCTAACCCTAACCCTAACCCTAACCCTAACCCTAACCCTAACCCTAACCCTAACCCTAACCCTAACCCTAACCCTAACCCTAACCCTAACCCTAACCCTAACCCTAACCCTAACCCTAACCCTAACCCTAACCCTAACCCTAACCCTAACCCTAACCCTAACCCTAACCCTAACCCTAACCCTAACCCTAACCCTAACCCTAACCCTAACCCTAACCCTAACCCTAACCCTAACCCTAACCCTAACCCTAACCCTAACCCTAACCCTAACCCTAACCCTAACCCTAACCCTAACCCTAACCCTAACCCTAACCCTAACCCTAACCCTAACCCTAACCCTAACCCTAACCCTAACCCTAACCCTAACCCTAACCCTAACCCTAACCCTAACCCTAACCCTAACCCTAACCCTAACCCTAACCCTAACCCTAACCCTAACCCTAACCCTAACCCTAACCCTAACCCTAACCCTAACCCTAACCCTAACCCTAACCCTAACCCTAACCCTAACCCTAACCCTAACCCTAACCCTAACCCTAACCCTAACCCTAA